>NW_020799778.1:0-26602 GCF_003590095.1 Trichoplusia ni | reverse complement strand
CAGCTATCTTAATAATGGCAAAATATATTTGACCACTTTCATATTACAAATATTACCTATAAACAGCCAGAAAGTGAAAATTGAATTCATTGCATTTGATCGTTTTGGTAGTCTCGTATTATACTTGTGATATTATTGGTTTATACGTATGGTTGTGTAACTGGTTAAGCTTCTTTGCTGAAGTGTTGTGCAAGATGCTTTGCTGAATGCAATTTGAACCGTCGATTTTATCGATTGGATGGCGCCGTTTGGTCATTTGACATAAGTAGCTGCTTAGATCGGTTTTTGGATAAGATATTCTAACTTATTATGACAAGGGGGGGTCCCTAGGCAGATCTCTTTTTTTCTTTGTGGAGGTGTAGTGAATGGCCAGTTCCACTTATAAGATACTTCGTTAGGAAAATAGAAGATTAAGCTTGTTTCGCATGTTATCTTAAAACCTACGCTTTAAAATATTTCTAAGTGACTTTACAATTCTGATAATAATTTGAGTTTCAATTAAAAACATAGGAAAGAGAAACAGTCCTTCTTATAAAGGCGTATAATGCAGTTATGCTTGACTTTGTCATAATACGAGCTTTGAACTTAATGCAAAACAACTTTCGCCCCATTACCGGCCAAGTATGGTGCAACCCGATACACAAAACATTAGCTGTTTTGATCGTTTTAACGATAGCCAATAAAGCCGTATCAAATTCAAGGTTAGGCCAAAAACGAGAAGCCATACCACCCACTTACACCCACATAACAGCTACCAGTTTCAACCACTTGAGACAAATAATTTTGAACGCACTCTATTTAAGAGGATCAATCTGATGTTTAACTTACAGCTGCGACCATTCTAATCACAATCAAAATGTTCAGCGCTTTGAGTCATTCGTTGGTCTTCTAAAATAGAACAAATGAATACACAACAATATTTTTTTCAAGACGACTCCCGTAGTAATAACTCCCTTGTGGCGCGATGACAGTCACCCAGACTCAGACTCAGTTGTTTGTGATATCTTATCGAGTAGGCAGTGACATGAAGTATTTTGCAGTAACCATTAATTATTTCTAATTTCTTAAATTTACCATTCATACCAGTATGAAATTATAATATTCGTTTTCTCTAAACTTAACTGAAGCATTTAATTATGTTAATTGTTTATATTAATTAAAGAGAAAATCAAGGAATCAGGTAGGTATCTAATAACAAAAAAGTGAAGATATTAGCATCAATCATCTTTTTTCTTTAAATCACAGAAGTTGTTTTTTATGCAGCAAAGATTACATTTATGATTTTTGTAAATGAATTCAGAGGCTAGACAACAGAAGGATTTATGACTGATCTGTGGCCCAAGATATCAAGAAATCGGCTATCACGAACAAAAGCAATCAAAATAAGTAGCCAAACAATCTCGAAAGTATACCCATAAATTATTCGTCTTGAAACCTAATAGGTACATACAATCTAAGCTAGCGATCTAGACTGCAAGACGCCTACCACTACCGCCTAAAGTAAAACTATTGCAGTGTGGAAGCGAGACCGTTCTACAACGTCTAAAGCGCGCTCTCGCTCCCTCATCTGCAAAGTTCTTAGTTTAAAAGTTATAGGTACATAGGTCTGGCAAACCGCATGGCGTGACCCTTGTGACGTCAACACACGTCATAAGGTTAACGACCTCACTGGCTCAGTCAGCTATTTTGAAGTATATCGCGTTTTTTAGTCACATTAATTTCCATTGGCATTTATAGTCCTTGTTTATGGTAAGTGGGGTCAACTGTACTGGTGCGATGTAACGATGGGTCAAGTTGGGTGGTTTGAAAATTTTTAATGTTGATTAAGGAGCTAGATAGTCTAGCTTTATAACAGTTTAGGATTTTTAAGGGAGTGTGTTTTCCAACCGTTAGATGCGAATATGCATTGTTTTTATGTTAGGTAAATAACTATTTAATAACCAGCAGCTTAATACGAGTTCGCCCCAAGTATAGTGGCATAAATTAAGGACCAAATCCTTTCGTTTTCTATCAGATTTCTTTCACAATCATTAAATAATGATCTGTATTTCTTAACAGCCTCTTATTTCACCTGGAGATAATCAACCCGTAATTTTCGACAACCACAGCGTTTGCAAAGCTCATAATCCACACGCTTTCAACACCATAAACTTTGTGCACACGCTAATGTATCCATAGCCTTATAACAATGAGATTTACTTTATACGCGTACTTATAATTATGTATTAAGGCTAGTTCACACATTAAGCTATGATCTTCTAATGTGTGAGTAACATGCGATAGCCCACTTTCTTTTTTTATTTGGCCATTTTACACGGCCTAGATTATAATTTTGTTATTGTTCTTTATTCGTTGAAATTCGATTGTGTTGCCAATATTTTAAGTTGCCAATGTTTTAAGTGTTGCTAGTAAAATAATGTCAAGATTAATGTTGGTTTTTGTCGAGTCCTAAAATTTAAGCGAAATCTTTGCTTGATTTTTTTGTCGTTTTTGTCTCTATATTTTACAAACTACATTAAAATAGTTTAGATTGTATTTCTTTTTTGTTTGATGTAACATTTCCTTGCTCAGTTATTTGAAACAAAATTGAAATATGCTTGTATGTATGCTTTTTACAACTCAAATCGTAACGATTTTAGTTTCCTTGCTAACATCACAATGGGTATGTTTCACGATGCGCGTCAAAAACAATAGTGGTCCGGCAGCGGCCGGGCAGTTCGCAGAACGACCGAGTGATCAGGAAACGTATCGTGGGAAACTCAATCGACGAGAGGATTTTTGTTAAATATTATTTTTCTGTATCCGATTTCAAGCATGTTTCGTTTTTTTTCTTTAGAAGTCTTGAGTTAAACGAAGTATAACCATTGAATGCCACGCTACGCTTATCGGATGCAGATAATGTTTACGCAGATCACCAAAATCAAAAGTCATTTATTCAAATTATTCTACTAAGTAGCACTTTTTGAAGGTCAGATTACATTTGACAGCACCCAGTTTTGCCCACCCTTTACCGCTTCCTACGTGCTGTTGATGCACTCCCCAGCAGCACGCTGTACCAATCACGGACCTCTTCGCTTCTTACTTTTTTCATGACTATAACAAACCTCATTTCTGTTTCCAGCTGTCAGTGGCCGAGGTGGAACTTCGTGCAGCAGCAGAGGAGCGTGACAAACTGCTTAACGATGCCAACTACAGCAGCCTGCAGAACGACGAGGCTGTCACCAAGGCGCGCCAGGAGAGGGACGAGGCCATCGAGAGGAAGAAGGCTGCTGAGGTATGAAGACTAATTTAAAATTTTGTATCTTTCAACTTCTAGCCCGATCACAAGTGGCGTTTTATCTGTCGTTTTTTCGGGTAATTTAGGCATAATTATCGTATTCGATCAATTACCAATCTCTCAACGAGGGAGCCATTTTTGGAATTTGTTTAAATAATCGTAAAAGGAAAAACCTCAAGTTGAGCGGGTAGTTCTCTCCCTATCGGTGAATACCAACCAATTACTGATGGGTACGTCTGAATGTTGGGTTAACATCATGGACATCCACCGGTCTAATGTGACTAAAGAAAGTGTAATTGAGAACTACATAAGTGTGGTGGCAAAAACTTGAATACCACTTGATTTCTTTTTCTTTGCTGTACCACTCTATACAGAATAGTCCTATTCATCGCACAATGTAATGGTAGTTTGATATATTTTTATATGATATACTTATTAAAACATGTCTCGATAATTTCCAGGTGGCTTTAGCGAAGACCAGAGTGGAACTAATGCAGGCGAACAGCCAGCTGTACGAGGCGGTGCGCCAGAAGGTGGACCTTGGACAGCAGCTCGAGCAGTGGCAGGTATGTACTGGAGATATACCTGTTTTTATTTTAACCAGTTTACCTTTTAAATTGTGATACAAGTCTGTCGATTTTTAAAATGTACTGGTATGTTGAACTAGTCGTAGTTTCGAGTTTAGTCTGAGTATTAATATTTTTCAATTCTGCCCGTATTTAGTTGACGAGTACCTACCTCTGAAAGATCGATGTAACTGAGTGACACTAATTTATATTCTGAGTTATTGCTTACTCCAGAGTAATTTTAAGCATGTTTGAATGTGACGTTACTTAGAGAGTTGTAATATTTCCAGATGGACATGCAAGAGCTGATCGACGAGCAGATGAAGCACAAGCTGACTACGCAGGAGAAGCGCAGGAAGCTCCCGGAACAGCCGCCGCCCACCAGGACCTCGCGACTCCTTGGATTTTTTCACCGGTGATCTGTTGTACCCCACTCTTGGTGCGTCTCTGTGAAGCCGTAGACCACACTACCATATCAACCCTCTACCTTATCATCATCAAATACTACCATACAACTACATTACCAGCTGCCTACAGCCTATTTTTAATACTTTTGTACAAAAATCTGTCAAAATTGCTAGTAGCGACCGCCATCTTGATTTACCGTACGGACGCATTCGCGATCACCGAATTTTTAGGTTATGTTCTAATTTTATTTTATAAACCGTGTGATTTTTATACTATCGCAGTGATAGTTAGTATCGTAGTTAGATTGGTTTTAATTAGTTTACAATTACTTTTTAATGTTTTATTGTGTATTTTTAGTTTTTCACTGTAAAATGGCTGTATGATTTGGCACTCGGGCATTCTTCATATTCCTTTGGGGCGGATTTAGTACAACAGATTATTATGACGGACAGAAATCCAAGAGAATTAATATCTTCGGTCCGTCGTAAACGATTAACGATAGATTTATGTAAAAACGAATTGTTCAGAACGAAAAATGAACACTAACGTAATGTAAGTCATTAATCCGCCATTTTAATACTTCAGCCATTTTAAATCTTAACGTACCCATTGCTTTATTTGTAAATAACATTTTAATTATTGAGATTACCTTAACTATGTATTGTATAGTTGGTACTTAAATACGTAAATCGTCACTTCAAGTGAGATGTTTGGTGCACCTAAAGTGTAAAATTAGATTTACCGCCTGTTCTACCACGGATAATATATGGGTAGATTTTTTACCGCAGATCAATTTACAAAGTGAATACAAAGGGACTGAGTTATATGATTAGAAAAAAATCATAATTCTGTAAATTCCTTAATGTTCGTTTAAATTTTGGCCTCCGTTATATGAAATTGTGCAAATGGCTGTGGTCTGTTTCTGGACAATAACAAGATAAGTAATAAAATCTGATTTCCAGATCAGACATTATAATTGGATTTTTCTATTAGAAAAAATCTTAATTAATAATAAGGTACGAATTGGATTTGTAATGGTTTAACCTAATTTCGGGACCCTAAACTTTTAAGGGCCTTTCAGATATAAATTATTTAAATTATACAAAAAATCTCTATTAATATAATTTACTTAATATTTGTTATGTCTATAACTCAGTATCTTTTAACAAAGAAAGAAAGAAAAGAGTTATTTACTCTCTTTCCCCAAATTTGGTACAAAATGGGCCAATAACGATATCCTATTAAAATGTGGTGGAACAGGTTCTTAGATAATAATAATAATAGATTGCTAATTAATGAAGAACATTTAATAGCCATATTATTTACATTACTATGTCTACTGGATATAAGACCCACTTTAACGGTTAAGGTCTAAATTGTCCGGAGATTTTATATAGGTATTGTCTGGTTATTTTATGCAATATTCAGTATTTTTTAGTTTGCCCGACTCTGAGTTTGTCTATCAGTTGTATGCGTTGGACGCGCAGCTAAAACACAAGGATGCTGATGCACACATCTATCAAATATAATATAATGTATACCGCACAGTGTGCTTGGTTTGGTGACCTTTCCGTGCAGTCAAGAAAATTATGCCTGAATATACAACAGGCACTGCATGTAAAGAATGGCCATAATATCCATATTTTCTATGTTTAATGCTGATAATGATTCAGATACTACCAAACTTACCCCGGACAATATCGACATTAACCAACAAGTGTGTAACGAACGCAAATCGTTCCTAATCTGGTGGATTTATTAGAATAATTTGTGTGTAGTTATATTCACGAGTATGTATAGTAGTTAAATAAATATCACATATTTAAACAATATATTTTGAGTTCTGCAATAGTAATTTAGTAGGTACTTAAGTGTTTGTGCCTTAAGAAGTACCTGGCCTTAAAAAGTGCCTTTCTAGTAAAGTCAATTGTATTTATTATGAATATACCGATGCAGCCTTAGAAGATAAACGGTGAGTTTACACACTGAAAGATCAATTAACGAACTAGTTTATAAACTGTCTTGTGAACTAGTTGATACGATCAACTAGTTCACCGACTAGTTAAAATAATTTATTTGGCCGTTAATGTTTAAGCAAAATACAATTTTTGGATAGTGGATATGGTAGATGTAACTTTTTATTTGTGCACGCGACTTGCCAAAAATATACTTATCTAATACCAAACCTTAAATTGGTCCTAGTAGTTTTTTGTAAGCAAGGATAACAGCACAGATTCCCTCTTGATAACCTGTGAAAGTGTTATTTTTTATGCTTATTACAGAAAAGTTACGTATATCGTACACACGATTGAAACTATTATACCTACTTGAATTTGCAAATTACCGAAATTCGGTCAAAATGACACAAAATGGCTCTACAACTAAGTTATAAAACGGCCTTTGTAAATTAATTTTAGTTAAGAGAGTACTTAATAAAATCTTGGAACAACCAACGCTCTCTTTATATGCATTTGTGCAATAAAACTTGTGAAACTCTACCACGAGTCTGTATAAGTTCAGTTAAACAGAAACAGTCGTCTCCAAAAGTCTTTGAACAGTTATTTTAAAAGAACTAATGAAAATTCCGTCGGTACAATTTCAGTTAATGTACTAGTACATACTATTTGGTTATTCGACTTTTGCTTTCGACTGTATCTTCTATCACTATGTACGAACATGCTCAAGTATATTTAATTCATACACATAATGCTCATAACTTGAACGTTTTCTTCTTAAATACAAATCAAAATGAAGAAAAACTAAATACTTAGTCAATATAATGAAACTCAAACAGATTGCTTGAACGAGAAATTATGCTATCAAATAGTAAACATGAACATTAACAAAAACTGTAAAATGTGGAATAAATAATTTAAGTTCGTTCCTCAAAATGGCGACAGTGGCGCTAGTGCGCATGCACGTCAGAGAATTTTAATTACAAAGGTATTGCAAAGGAAAAAGCTCATTCATCCTCAAATATATTTTTGTTTACTTAACAATGCAATAGGATAATGCAAAAGCAATTAAAAACTGCAATATGTATTTTATGTGTATATAATATTATGTATAGAATATTAAACAATAAACTCTATTCTTTATGTCATTGTAATAAGATTTAAAATATATTTGTCACCAATAAATGAGATATTACATTATTGTACTTAATTTATTTTTAAGACTGAACTAATTATTGAATTAAAATATTGATTTTATATTTGCTGTATTCGAAATTAATTTTATTTGAAAATCATTCTGTATTCACAATAATTCTTGTACTTAATTTTTATTTTCTAAGCACAAAACACAGTTATGGCGAGTGTAACTTCTTAGTCATTCCATTTTTATATTAATTATTGGGGTTTATTACATTAGAATTTTTTTTTTTTAATTAAGTGCCTTCAAGCGCCTTATAGAATATTTCCGAGCCTAAGTAATTATTTTGGATAAACAAATCTACACATATTTGTATACATGTAAATCGATGTCGTATTTTATTCATTTTTCCTACATAATAGTTAAATATTAAAATTATTTTTCCTCTGAAATAACATAATCATTTTTACTTTTTAAAAATGACCGTATGTTACGGGGGAAAAATGTTTTTAGCATTTTGAATTACTATGTAGGTGTTGCCTGAAAAAAATATAAAAATTAGCAACTTCTTTGAAATGTCAACTAAAAACTTAAAAGTAAAAAATCCTAATAATTATTTATGTACGTTAATATATTGCAACATGAATTAACCTTTGTTTTATTCGCAAGTGTACTTAAAAAAACACATTTCTTAAGTACTTAATTAATCCTAATTTGTAAGATCTTAATAGTGACTAGAAATATCATTATGAATAATTAATTATGTTTATGAAATTAATTAATAAAGAATGAGTTTAAACTGACTCCGTATTTTATTGTGCGTACCACTACCTATTTAAACTTCAAATGGAAATAGTATTTTAGAACCAATGCATGGCGATATAATTTATGTGGGTAGCAGTTTAGTTTTAACTGAAATAAATCATTAAACTAAGAATAAACTTTAAATTAAATTAA
The DNA here is from genome assembly GCF_003590095.1 of Trichoplusia ni. Classification (NCBI taxonomy): domain Eukaryota; kingdom Metazoa; phylum Arthropoda; class Insecta; order Lepidoptera; family Noctuidae; genus Trichoplusia; species Trichoplusia ni. Next base: position 18,301 of record NW_020799778.1, on the reverse strand, counting down.
ATATCTGTCTAAAACAATTAAGTTATGATGATACAGAAGAACTTGTGGAAGTGAAACTCACATAATTCTTTACACACGCACACACGCACACACACACACACACACCCAACCTACGTACACGTTAATACATACAACATACACAAATTTACACACATACATACAAATATATTTTACTTTCCTCACTGTAGACTACTTTTATATTGTCTAATTTAACTAATAATGAATAAATCACGACTATGTTTTTCTGGTGTTGTACTGGCACAAACTACTTCTCGAGAGGGGCGCTGATAACCGGGACACAGTTTTTATACTACTGCTGTTATCAACGTTTCAATTTTTAGAAGTTATCTAATAAACTAAGCAAATGACTACCAGGCATTAACCAACACGGTTCCTAAGAGTCTTTCATCACGTTTTAAACTTATAATGTTTGTGGAAGCGTGCCAGTTCAATACACAGCATATAATAGAGCATTTCTCTTCCTCAACCGCAATATGTACTTTAAAACTTGGTGATAGGCAAAATGTTGGTAAGAAAACAGGGGTTATGCCACGAACCTTCTTAAATGAACAGAATATTGGCCATTACAATGACAAGAAAAAGAAACATTTCAAAATCAAGTGTCAACGTGAATGTCTGTTGCGTTGTGATAGAGTATTTGTTAGATATTTTCATATTTTCTTTTGTGTTTATATCCTTGTGATAATATTTTACCAAAATGCCGGTTCAAGTTGAGCAGAAGGTCGTGGATCCGGAGGCGGAGCTGAGCAATGTCCAAAGAACGGTAAGGAGATGATTTGTTGAATATTTTATTTTAAAATAAGGGAAATTCAGTGAGAGGTCTAGAAGTGCGAAGCTGTTGTTCTTAAATGAAATCTTCTGAGCCGATTGCGTTAATCTGGGACTGTTCTGTATTCCGTACTACTTCCTATTCAAATAATCTGTCAGTAGATCTTAGGATCACAAAATGTATTGGCATGAATAAAAATGCAATCATGGACATTCCTTCATCATACCCCGATTTACCAGACGTCGCTAATTTGATAGCTTCTAGAGTGAGTACAAGTTTGGGAAAAGTTGTGCCCGACTTTTTGCCACTCACCCTTATTTCATATTTATGCAATCAGTTCTCCTGTAAATCACAATCCACACACATTCTAAGGTTCCTTTTTATTCGCAGTACCAAAAGCTGGCGCCTATGTGCAGCGTGGAGAAGCGCGCTGGTGGCATCCCTCAGCTCGCGCCTCAGGAGAAGCAGCTCGGGATCCTCGCGCATGAGCTGCATGAGACCTTGCTTTGTATTAATGTTAGTTCATGACTTTATATAGCAGTACTGTAGGAGTATCAAGGAAGTGAGTGATTCGAATATGTAGATTTCGATGTCGAGGTGACTTAAATGCAGTAATAATTGTCAGCATGTTGTCAGAGCATTGTCGTGATACATAACGATAAATAGACGATGTCTAAGTTTATAGAGATGCTAATGAGGTTAGGCTTATACAGGAAGAGAGTAATACCAGTTCTTACTTCTTACTCTTCAGTAATATCTCTTGTTATGAAGTTGCTAACGCTGAGATAGCTCCGATATCAAAGAAAAAAATATTCGATTTCATTAACTTGCTGTAAAGTCAAATTAAAATCTTCGTAATTGAGATAGCAATGCCCTCACTCTCAATTATTTATCTCAAACATAATCTTCTCTTTTTTTCTTGCACTCTTAATAGCTTGCTAGAAAAGGTCAGCACGCGGTACGTGACGCCAACGTCAAGAGCGGAACTCGCAAGTCTATAGTAGAGTATGAGCAGTTGGAGACCGTGCTGAGAGACGAGAGAGCGCAGCAAGCGGAACTCGACTGCCTCAACTACCTCGCGCAGAAGAATATTATAGAACTGTCCAAGAAAGTCCCCACTGAAGCTGATGTGAGTATGCGAAAAATAAAAGAACAAGAATCATAAGCAGTTTATTTAGACCCTCAAAGATTCTTGTACTATGGGCGGACTTAAAGAATTTAAGAAATTAAATTATAAAAAAAAGACATGAAATTAAAGTAACTGTAACAGAAAAAAGCAAATTTGAATTTAAATCACAACGCAATAAAGTTCACAATTGGCAATACTTCTTGGTTTTTTATTTGGAATTGAAATCTTCGTGCTCTAAAACCTACCTACAAACGAAACAGTACATAAGGTTATTAGAAGAAAGGTAAAAGGTAGAAATAATATCTATGAAAAGGGTAAAATTATGTCCGTGATATAAGTAGTAATGATGAATGGGATGGTTGGCGCTCTTTTGAGGAGCCCTGGGGAGGTGGACGATGATGAATCTACGGAAAGAAATGTTTCAAATATACCTAGATGTCCTAATAAGTTGTTGTACAGGAACTGGGTATGATAGAGAACGCGAACAATCGTCTCCGGCGCATGGAGAACCGACTGGACCTCGCCACGAAGAGGTTCTGCGTCGTCAACGCGGACAACAAACGCGTGCGGGAAGAAATACACAGGTTGCTTGTTGAGAGGTTGGTATTCAAATGTTGGAATCAAGATACAGATGTAGGTAAATAGTGTTTATTCTTCGATAGAAGATTGATTAGGTATGGCACAGCTGTGTTAAGTATTATGGGCCTATCTGAATTTGAACATCATAGTACTTAGGCACTTAGTCTAAATTAAAGCTACGCGATTAAAAATACATTTAGAAATCTTGTCAGGCAGAAAACAAAATTTTGAGTTATCAATGTTAGACAGTTTCGGTCATTCATATTTTAACAACGTTTAGAATAACAGTTTTAATCTACAGAAATGGTTTCAATATCCAATGGAATCGCACGATAGGAAAACTGGTGAAAGGCAAGATGTACCTGATGGACATCCTGGAAATAGCGTCAACAGCCTTCGCGGACAGAGACGAGTGCTGCAGGAAGCTGGAGGCTTTGAAGTGGAAGGGACTCTTTCAGTTAAATAGAGACATTTCTGTAAGTTCTTTATTATTGACCAAATATTTATTGACCAAATGGGATGATAGAAAATAAAATTTTAGAAATTACGCTTTTTATGATTAAACTAGCTGTTGCCCGCGACTTCGTCCCCGTGGGTAGAAGATATAAGTTATTAAGATTTATACCTGCCCTGTTTTTTTCACATTTTTCGTTGTATCTTCGCTCCTATTAGTCGCAGCGTGATGGTTTATAGCCTAAAGCCTTCCTCGATGAATGGTCTATTCAACACAAAAATAATTTTTCAATTTGGACCAGTAGTTCCTGAGATTAGCGCGTTCAAACAAACAAACAAACAAACTCTTCAGCTTTATATATTAGTATATACAAGTATAGATAAGAAAAATTAATTCAAAGAAATTGGAATCGAGCTCGTGTTTGCTTGCAGTGGAAAAAGAATGACCAAAATCTTATAGGCGTAATTACAATAAATGCTAAGACTTCTTTTGTGAGAGTTTACTTAGGCAGGCAGTTTTACAGAAGACGCGAATGAAACAAAAAAAAAACAAATCAATTTTGATGCCTATCATGCCTAACTCCAGGTCCTATTCAGCCTACTCGGAAATCTGCCCTTGATCCACGTGTTATTATCGTCAATGTATTTTTGTACGTGTCAAAACAACGTATCCCTCTAAGGTTTTGTGTTAAGGAAATGCAAGCGTACGAAGGAGAACTGAACCACCTCGCGAAGCTAGAAGAGTTTCTCCGCGTGAAAGGTTCCCACAGAGTCTGTGAGGCCGATGAGAAAGAGGAAGTGAAAAGGCAAGAGGAGATACAGAAGTGCGAGCAGGACATTGCCAAACATGACGCCTTGTTAGAAGAAATATTTGTAAGTGGTACTCGTAATATCTCATTAGAGAAAAACTAGCTCTATACTCCGTACGTTCTAAAAAGTACCTTTTGATTTTTGATATGCCATTTTCAATTTAAATTGAGAAGAAATTAGTTCTTACTAAATTAGCTGCGAGAGTAGATCAATGTGAGATGACTTAGCAAAAACTTCCGGACAGAGTACAAGTTCTATAGAACAAACAACAGCTTCTGCATTCAATAGTAAAGAGTATGTATAAGTTGAAGAAAGGGTTGTCAATAGAAAAAAGTTTTTACGGTAAGCGAATTTGAGCCTTAAATAATCAACAAGATTTTTTTAGAAATATACCGGTTCCGATCGAGCGGCTACTATTATAAATCACTTCCAAATTAGTGAGATTGAGAACTTCTCGTGTTTCATCTTGCTCTGTCAAGTTTTGCAAGAGTCGATCATTCTTAGAAGAGAGCTAGAAGTACTAAGGCAACGAATTTGTAAGTATATTTTACCTAGATATTAGGTGAGAAATAATAGTTACCATTCTGCTCTGCCACTACCTGGCTTTATAAAAGCCACGGACCAGGGTCCCTATTCCACTTTTTGCTCAAAAAGTCAAGTAAAAAAAGGCCTGGATAACCGGCAGATAAGAATTTATACTGGCTCTAAGAAGAACTTTTAATACCTGGTAAAAAGGAAATTTGGCAAGTTTGCGAGCTATGTAGTTCATTGTATCATTACCTGTCACTGTAAAGTTTTTTTCTTTTCTTGACACTCAAAAATTTCGCTACAAAACTATTAAAAAATTAGCACAAAAGCCTACTGAAGTAAGTAATTACTGTTTCTAACATTTAAAGTGGATCAACGCGATGTAAACGAGGCTCGTGAAGAGAAACAGGACAGGAAGCTGGCCGAGGATACGAAGAAGTTGGAGATGCAGCGTGCGCGTACGCTGCTCACGCTGGAGAGGAACGTGGCGGCGGATAACACGATCGCGAAGGTGCTGAAGGGAATCGACGAACTCGTTAAGTAAGCGCATTTCTTTATACGTAAAATAACTACGTATATCCAATATTCTAAGTTTCTTAAAAAAAGGTTAACAATCTTATCAACAAAATATTGGTGTGTCTTTAATACAAACAAGATTTAGTGGTTTATTTGATTAGTTAGACATGTATTTGATATTTACGAATCTACCTCCATATTTCAGAGCAATAATACTAGAGTAACGAATGCGTGCATTTCATGGTGTAGAATGCCATCCCTCTTGCGGCAATACTATCACTTCAGGAAGTAGTTTCATCCCTGACTTACCTATCTACCTCCTTCTTCTTCGTCTTCCCCAGACTAGCGAAATGTGACAGCACGCCTCTCCTGGCCCTCCTCGGTAACCACAAGGACGTAACCAAGTGGAATGTTCCCAAGTTTCTCAGGATTTTGGAAGCTGAAGTCAAGAGTTTAATCCAAGTCGCATATGGAGCAGTTAAGGTAGAGTTCAAGCATAAATAGAAATCATCGGTACTAGGTGCTGTACGCAAGTATCATATTCGATATTCTATGATACATTACATTGTCTATTCAGCTTTAAGCAGTTCTCACGTTTTTCACTCCAAACTGCCCAAGTCTTTTTTTGCAATATCTTATAATACTTTACCTTAGTTAAGTTTGATTTTGGCTGTCTTTCCTTTAGCCACCAGCTCCAACGCCAAAAGCTCGTAAGGGTCCACCGATGCCACCCGCCAGCAAACTAGTGGCGGACCCGTATGTGGAAAAACTAAAACCGAACAGGATTGAGAAACTGGTGCCATATCAGCCCTGTGCTTAGTAAGTACAACGATCTGTATTGAGATCATCAACGATTTAACTGAATGGCGGGTCTATAGGTGAGTGTCCTGACTTTTACACCGCAGATCCCACGACGTTTAGTTCCCACCAAGGACAAATTTTGTTCCCTGGCAATGTGTAATATTTATCCACAGTGCCTATGTATTTATAAACATATATGTAACTTTAAAGCAGAAGGAAGTACACCTAGCATCGGGGCTGTTTTGTTAATCTAAACCGTCTAGGTTTCTTTTTTGTATGATAAAAGGTTATGCAGAACCATCACCGTTTAAAAACAGGTTTATCTGTAGAATACAACTGTTCTGCTACATTAAGATTAATGGTAATGTCGGTATGGGAAAGAAAGAATATAAAATAAAGTATGAAGTGTTGAAGGTGCTAAAATCCCAAATAAAATAATGTTTATTCACAGCATACAATTTAGAAGAATTTAACGATCGTCATGGTTGTTATTACTGGTCAGGTTAGTTCCAGTCAAGATTACTAATTTTCTTCTATTTACACAGCTGTGTGGAAGACTACATCATGAACCTGGTGTTCGAGACGCCGGCCGTGCCTGCGGACAAAGAATACGTCGAGGGCATCTTCCACTTGGAGGATATCAACACTAAGTTCGGGATCTACACTCTCACTATACCGGGGTAAGTAGTTTCTCAGCCTTTTTACAATTTAATAGAGGTAAAAAATTTAATAAAGGTATTTTTGAGTGGTTTGGAGCTGGGCCCGGCAAAAAAATATGAAAGCTCATAAGCAATAGATGTGGAAATAAAACTCCATGATACAGTCACATTTACAAAACACTTAAATTCCATACGTTTTATTACTATTCAAAACTGTTTTAGTAATAGAAAAAATACTGCTGAACATTAATTTTTCAAATGTCATCACTAAAGATAAATTAAAAACCAATTAATGTTACTATGCAAGTAGGACCAATCTACTCATTACTATGTTTATAATGTTACTAAACACACTTTGAACAATTTTATTTTTCATTTCAGAAAACGCCATCCGTATCGAGGCGGGAAGAAGGACTGAATTTAATTTTTTACTAATAATCAAAGTTTAATCATTGAATAACATTATTATGTCGCATTTAGTGCTCAACGGAAGTGTACGGTATTTAGCGAGAGTATTTTATTTGTTCTGGTAAATGTGGACTAAAACAAAAATAAAGGTAGACTTTTTAAAACAGTTATAATTTTTATAATAAATACGTATCTAACTACCCAAAGCTTTAGTCAACACAGCATCATTGGCAGAACCGACAGTATTTTGCGCATTAAATAGCTTCGTATCATTTTCGTAGAGTACATGTTTGTATATTTCACTTAAGTGATAGTTAAGTGAGGTTAGGTCGTAATATTTTGGCAATTTTTTTCTGGAATCTTTGCGGGTGTAATTATGTGTTTTAAAATGGAAAATAAATGTACAGTGAAATCATTTATGGCCTTTGAATTCCCTAACCTTTAATTAATAAAGTACAGTAAACGTGTACAACGATTTTAAAAAATATATCATAAAGACCGTTAAACTTTAAACAGTGGTAGATTTGTATACTAGTAACTGTCAACATTGTAAGACGCTTATAAAGTTGCAACCCTGTTTTTTTTTCTTACTGGCAACAATCACTACCGTCGGTGTTGTTAGTACTACGATATTTCCTCGATTGATGGAAAATTTAAAAGTTCTCTTAAAATAATCGCTGTAAGGAGAACACGCATTAATAAAAATTATTCTTTTGAAATAAACAGAGTAGATTGCCATTACGATTTTGTATTATTTATCACAGTATCACTACACATATTATTTTAAACAAAATACTGCTTGCTTTACAAAACAAAACCTCAATCAAAATAATCTTAAAGAATTAAATTTTTGCGGGACGCTGTAATGTGTAATCATAATCATTTTGTTTTAAAATATGACTGAAACAAGTAAAATAAAATTTAATTAGTGGTAAATTTAAACGGAGGCTGGGAACACAGGTGATGTGTTTTCCTTGTTTGTGTGTGTGAGTGATGTCTCCGCCATTGAATTTCATTTTAGCCGAGAATTGAAATAGGTTGTGCCTTTCACAAATCGGCAAAAATCTTTATAATCTCTCTTCCTTTGCCTATTCTATTTAGCTATATTCCGTGCACCATAATTATATCAAATGGCAGACAGAGACACAGATGAGTTAAACATCGATAACGTAATAAAAAAATTATTAAAAGGTAAATGTTGATACCGTCCGCTTTAGATAAACAAAGTTACAAGTGTTACACTCTAAATTCAGTGAATTAAAATAATAGTGTTAAAATCGTGAAATTGTGTGAATAAGTTGTGATTTTACGTGTTGGTGATATGTTTACGTTTATTTTCAGTTCGTGGCGAAAAGCCTGGAATGAATGTACAGTTAACAGAAATAGAGATCAAAGGGCTATGCTTGAAATCGCGAGAAATATTCTTGTCACAGCCGATTTTACTTGAATTGGAAGCGCCGCTTAAAATTTGCGGTAAGTACAGTGTCCTGTAGTGATCTCTCTCGTAATGCCACTTTCCATTGCAGCCTTACACTTTCGAAACGATGAAACTGCATATTTTTGCTTATTAAACCATTGTTGAACTCTTATTTAAGGTGAATGTCGTTGTATGATGTCGTAATGTGAAGGTATTTCGGTAAACTCTTGAGTAAATACCCCACAACAGCTATTTTTTATGTTTGAAATTGTTGCAACCGTTATTATAGTACTTTATTAAGGATGTTATTTGTTCTTCCCTAAGTTTACGGCTGAGTTACATAGAATTTGTAATATTTTCATGACAAATTTGTTGATTTAGTAAATTATGGTTCTTATAAAAGAACACATAAAGAAACATGCTACGGAATTTGGCAGTTTTAAAGCAATTACATACTGTCAAAACTTGTAACAAATCTTGTCAAGCTTTCTTTGTAGCCCTATATGTAGTTTCACAGATATTGTAATTATTGCCACCAACTTTCTGTCAGTAGTGCTGTTTTGTTTGGCTTATTTGTATTTTTGTACATTATTTACTACTAAAATATGCCATATAACATGACCGCCTACATGCAAACTTGACTGTCACACCCACTGTTACATTCAATTGAACATAATTTTCTCATTTTATCAAATACTTCTTCAGTAAGTAGTAAGTTAAGCTAACTTGTAAGAAATATGTTATTGTTTATATATTGTATACTATCAGAGGTCCAAATAAACATGGCGGCCTATCAGTGTAGTACTTGTCTGACCTCCGACCCTTGCATCCTACATAATACAGACATTAAGACCTTATACTCGTAGGTTATCTGTATTAAATGCAGAATATGTTATTTTTTGTATTATTAAAAAAAGATCTCAGCTTTTACTTGCTTACTTATGTTACCTAATACACAATTAAAAAAAATGAAAGTTTCTAAAACTGTGTCCTGTCTGCCATGACCTATGGCTTTGAAACATGGTCACTAGGATCAAGGCTAGCCCACTGTAGTTTTTCTAGAAGTGGATCTCGATAGACTGAATAAGTTGAATGTTAGTATATTTAAAGAGTTCATAACAACTTTTGCCTAAAAACAAGACATAAGCAATATTTGTAATGACCTTGTTTTTGTGTTTTCCGGTCATGTAATATATGCAGTTTTTTTTAGTTTACTTTATACCTATCAGATGAAATATTTTAAACTCATGTTATTTTATGCTTTACTATTTGAGATATGGTGTTCAATGCCCTCATTTTAATATCATTAAACATTTGGGCATACCTTACCTCTTGTAAAATATGAAAAGAAAAAAACATGAAATCACTACACTTGCTAACTTCAACATTGGCTATGGCTACGCTAAACTTCAATATTTGAAATACCAGTAGCCTCACCATATTTTTTTTAAAGTAGTCATAATTAGTAATACAATAGCATCATCTAGTGAATTAAAATTCCTTTACATGATAAAACAAAGAATATGTAATACACTAGAAGACTTCTGTATCTTATCTTTAGTTATTAATCAATCATCATCATATCCTTGTTTTACAAACTTTCCAGTTTTGAATAAAATTCAGCGATTTGTTTTCATTAAATTTGATAAAATCTCATTTATTCATTGACAATTACTATTTTGAATCTTCTACACGATACTCCAAAACCTCTCACTTTATATAATTTGTGAAGCAATGATGTTCTCCAACACACATGTACAAATTTTTAATAATTTATTGAAGAAATCAATATTGTATTCCTTTTTAGTTTTATCATTTTTGGCAAATTTTGTTTGTATGTCAATAGTCAATAAATAAGTTATAAACTGTTACTTACATAATTGAATTTATAATAGGCAGGTATTGTAATAAATGCTTTCACCTCAATGAAAAGTGTGACTTTGGTATACATGTAGTAGGATAGAATGACAGAATAGAAGTAAGATAAGGCAATTGTTTCAATCAAAACTCCTCCCAACTGATAGTTTTGTTTTTTTGAGACAATCCATTATGTTTTCTGCATCTCCAGTATTATTGAAACAGTTCTAGTATACGTATATCTATATATTCATTGAATTTTCACCATTTGAAAGCTATGAAATAATTATATGAGCTTACTATTAAAACTCGTCATGTATGAAAATTACAGGTAATCAAATACCTTTCAACAATTCTTGCACACATTACCAGGATGATAAGATCAATGGATGATGTTTAAAACATCATCTAAAACCAAGACAACCAATCTTATGACTAAATCTCCATGATCATAATAATAAATGCATCTTTTTGTTGTAGGTGACATCCACGGACAGTATTACGACCTGCTCAGGTTGTTTGAGTACGGAGGCTTCCCCCCTGAGTCCAATTACCTGTTCCTCGGTGACTACGTTGACCGCGGGAAGCAGTCGCTGGAGACAATATGTCTGCTCCTCGCCTATAAGATCAAATACCCAGAGAACTTCTTCCTTTTACGTGGCAACCACGAGTGCGCTAGCATTAATAGGATTTATGGGTAAGTTATTTTTTTTTCGTCATTTTACTTAACTGCATCTGAAAGATAGTGATGTTTTTTCGAGGTGCCTGTGCTTTAACAGGGTTCTTTTAGGCAATTATATGCTCTACGATTTTTTGAAGAGTCGCTTTTTAATAATCACTGAAACTAAAAACCAAGTTCTGAATCTTCGTATTTACGAGAGGAATAGTTATTAAAAATATCAGCTTTATTGCGGAACAACTATGAAACGAAACAACAAGAACGTAAACTGTCGTATAAATTAATTCATTTTCACAAACGTAACTCCAAACTCTCATTAAAAATAGCTTTACTCTAATTCGAAGGGCCGGAACTAAAACTTTACTTATATAGATATAGATGGCATTTGCGTAGGCGACAGGTAACTATTGTAAGGCAGGTTTACAAAGGTCGTTCAAACGTGCTACCTGCAAATTTTTGAACAAACCGTCCCTTTTGCGGCCAGAGGCCAACCCAAACTTGCCATCACAAAGCCCTTTAATTTGCTTTATACGCATAATGTTATGGCGTTTTTGTTAAATAAGGGTGAATATTATTTATGAGGTCACAGGGCCTATATTAATGTTGTTTATGAAACGATTTATTTACAGTATCGAAAGACATCATTTTCGAAAGAATTTGTAATAAAAACATAATCGTAGAATTTCCAAAACATTAAAAATAATGTAAGAAGTCGAAATATTTACCGCCTATATAATAGTTACATGGGCATGATTTTTCCCTTACATGATTGTTAATTATAATCGTATTAATTTTCTCCAATACGTCACATTCGTAACTTGATAATTATCAAATATTAATTTAAAAAGCGGTGATGCAAAAGGACTTTGCTATGACAACGACCACCTCCGTAATCAAATAAATACTTTTATCTAATAATTCAATAATAATTATGTAATCTTTAGATCATAACATTAAAACCGTGTACGTACTGAATAATCATATTACAAGTTATCTCTCAGTGAGATATAGATTTTAAGATATTTTTACGCCTTTGTTACTAGAATTTATCAAAATAAGCAACGTCGTAAGCTAAGATTGTTTTGATATATGTAGAAATAAACTTAAGATATATCGCAAAATACAGAGCTGTAGAGTGTAGACACAGCTCAGCTGTGAAATACAGACATCTTTATTTTTTTTCAAACTCCACTAAAAAACAAAGAAGTACCAGATATTTTAAGTCGCAAAATATAATTCGTTATTAATAAGTGCACATAACCCAGTTTATTGAACTCTCACAAGATTAATGTGAATATTTAAAACTGATATAAATAATCTTACTAACAGCTGTCTAACTGTAACATAAATTCACGTTCAAAAGTTCTTAAGATTCTGATATGAAAGTGTTCAATGAGACTAGATTTCACTATCGGCTTATATCTTTGATTATCATACTCATTTGTTGAAAAATAATAGTTGATCTAGACGATGCAAGGAATATCGAGCAAGATGGCATCACATACACTTTTTAACATGATTTTTTGGTAGGACTGCTGATGCTGGGCTGTTCAATGTATTGCAACGCGGACGGATATTTCATCGTCATATAATAAGCATTTCCTCAGTCTTCCGCTATAGTTTTTCTATCACTACTAGATTGGAATTGTATGACATTTGTCTGAAGCTCATGCCAAAAGTATATCTTAAACCAGAGACGGGATATTAGACACAGTTTCAGATTACATACTATTGCTAGGTAATAAAACTGTATGATTGGTCAATTGGCATACTTCCAGTTTTCATAGAGCCTATCGTCATAAAAGTTTGTGGGTTATTAGAGCTTTTAGTAACCAATCACATCCTTTGGCGTTATATGTCAAAAGGTCGTTAAAAAGCGGATACACATAAATATTTGTATAAAAAGATCTATTAAATATCCGGGAATTCTATTCTTATTCATAACTAGCTGTGCTCGCGACTTCCTCCGCGTGGATTTCGAAACGATATGATGCTGAACACTAAATGTTAAGCAGAGCTTACCGCAATATAAAATTGAAAACTAGATAGCGTGCACAAACGCGCGGGGAAGTAGACAGAAATTTCGTGGTTTTAGGTTCTATTGCGTTGATAAAGGTCTCCTAAAGTATTTTCATACATACGTTACATTTTTATATACGAATACGAATGACTGTTGTCAGTTGTTTTCCTGTAACTGATTTGTACAGTACAGTTTTCTACGACAGCTTATCTAAAGATCAAGAGAACCACCATGTCGGAGCCGTAACGGCTTTAATTAGGCGCACAACTGTCCTACATGCGATGGGATTAAGTCAGTAAAGATTTAAGACCACTCGTGTTTTAATTAACTAAAGCATAAAATTAATGTAAGTACACTGTGTAATTACTCCCGTGGCTTTCTTTGCGCCTTTTGTACTTAGGGCATAGAGTTATATGTAGTAACGGTGTTACTACGTTAGAAGATTTTTTTATTTATTTAGAATCTCAATTCGAAAAACATAGTAATTAAGGAATTAAGTCCTTAATTCATAAATAGGTACAAAATATAAGGTTCCTAAATTTAGGACAGTGTAATAAGCTCAGTATAAGTGGGTATTTGCAGGACTGACCAAAGTACCCAATTTCTGGTTCATACCATACTTAGTAAAAGTTTTTTCATAATATGTAAATTCTCCCTATATCCACCGTAATTACTCGTAACGGAATTTCCCAAATTGCAGCAACCGTAGTCCCCAGATACTATCGTATTTCATTTAAGATTAGACGTCTTAAAAGCTTGCTTGTGTTACCACGTAATCCTTTCAATGTACCCAAATTCCTTCTTGCGTGGCTGCAAACCCTTGGGAAACGACTAAAACGTACGGAAGTGTACAAAATGTTATTCGCAACTGGAATACCGGAATTCTCTCTCAAACAATTGCATCTGCGTGAATTTCGTAACGTAACGAAAATGCTCGTGTCGTCATGTTTACATAACAAGATTGAATCACCAAAAAATAGTATCAGCGAAACATTATATTAGGCGAAAAACTGGTTTATAACATTCTTTACCAATTAAATATTCTTGTTTAAACTGTAAATTACAAATAATATTGTAAAAATATGTATTTATGCTTTCACTTTCACATTTATTTTGTATTTCCGATCGTCGAATTCCGAATATAGACTAGGCCTATTATACCTTACCGGAACCGTTTCCTGAAACCATACTTGTTACGTCGAATTTCATGAGATTTACATTGATTGCCTCAAAAAGGTTTGATTTAATATTCCATTTTAAGTACTGCGTAATTAATCTTTGTATTGACGAAGTGCTTTTTTTTCTTAAATACTCGAAAATGAATCATGATGTAAATTTTTTTGGTAAACCTACCCCTGGTTTAAAATGTTTCTAATCAAGTAAAAATACGACTATGAATGGTTGATCACACAACTTTCGAACACAGCTCTTCTTGACCTGGACATATGAAAAACAATTTGTTACGTTGATGCGTTTGAGATTGGTATTATCAAGTTTAAACCATAAAACCACTCAAGAGTCAAGATGTTGACTCAAGACGGTCCCGTATTTGCCGTATGGCTCCTTAAGGCTAATAAATTCAGTACCAGATCGTATCTGCACTGGTAAACCGGTTGATGGATCCAGTAACTCGTTTAGACCTCCCTTCGATATTCATAAGATTGTTTGATTCGAATCGAGATTCACTGCCACCCGGCCATTATATCTTGTGTTTTTCGAATTTATTTAAGTTACGAGAAAAGTACTTGTTGTTTGGTTAATTGGTGCAAAATTTTAGATAATGTGTTACACTGTCTGCGGTTTTATCTATAGGTACCTGAAAAATATCTTGAAGACATATAGCCATTGATGAAACCTCGAAGTAAATATAAGTTTAGGTGGTTTTGATAACAAGGTATTTTGAAAAAGTTATAGCACAATATGGCTTGTAAAATACTACTATCGTCTGAATAAAACTAGATTCAATTCATAAAGACAATTGCATTCGTATTTGTCGATCCGTGGCATAATTTGCGCTTTATGAGTGAAAGTGTGTGGCGGAGAAATGGTTTATTGCTTTTCTAGATTTCCTAACGAGCTGTCTCCATACTCAGCCGGTGCTTTCAAACGTCTAATCCGTAATTGAGATCTGATAGATGGTTGCAATCATGATTACAATAATAATACCAGTTTTTACAGCAAAATTAAATTACTTTGACGCTAAAATGTGAGATTCATGTGACTTTTATTGAAGAAAATATAATTAATATCACTCATTAATTGTTCCGCTTGACATAATTGATTACTTTGTACGTTGATATCGTTTGTAAGTAAATTAAATTAGCCTAATTGGCGGTCCTTGAAGTCTCTAGTGCTACACTGACTTAGTATTGTTCCCGCTCAAAGCGTAATTTCTGTTAAAGAATCGGTGTTTAATATATTCGGTACCGAATTTCTCCCTAATATTATAAGGCCTGACCCCGTTGCTCCCTCGAGGAGACAAAGAAATGCGCGCATATGTCTGCGTGTCATGGGAAGTGAACACGCGTCCGCCATGCACGGCTGACTGCCAAACAAAACCATGCTTCCTACTGTTTGTACTGCGTATGCTAACATGTCTTGAAAGGGCTGGTTTTGTACTTTAATGTTTTAAATCTTGTGGTAAAGTTCACTACAAAGATTTGACTTTATTTGAAACCTATTTCTCCTAAAAGTGGTATATTTCTTGTAACTAATGCCATTTTACACTAAACAGCAACATGATTGTATTGTAACCACAAAGAATAAACCTTTTTCCTTGCCTATGGTGTCGTAATTCTGGACAAAGTATTTTAAATAATAAATTTAAATGGTGACATCATACAACATGTATTTATCCTGATGAAACCCTTTTATGAAATTCAACGCGGCGGGTTTTAAACCCTCCTTATAAAACACTTTACAAACACAACACGATGAGTATACCGATCGAGTGACGTCACTCCCGTACGACTCGTTTCTTTGTTTATAAAGGGAAATACAAAATGAAGTCGGTTTGTTCCCAGGGTCCTCGTATATCGTTGCGTTTACTTAAACAAATCCTACACATTTATTCTGTGCGGATCTCTAGCATCCTATAGGTTTTTATAAGCACAGTTTGCATTGAAACTTAACCCTTTTTAAGGCAGAGGCGATATATTTACCACCAACAAAAACTTTGTTTATCTTTTTATGTTAGTTATCAAAGGAGTCCTAATTTGTTGCACTGGCAACTAAGGAGGTCTGGTTTAATATTTTAAAAAAAAAAGAAAAAACGTTTGTGTGACATTTTTTGTTTTTGGCGCCACTAGCTGTCAAAAATTGCGGTAATTTGGAAAGAAAATTTGTTACTCCGTGAATCTTTATATTTTTTATTTGAAAAGAGGTAAGAAACTGTTTTTTTATTATGTATTTATGTTTATTCTACAAGTTGTTTTCTATATCTTACAAGTTACTATCGTATTTAGATGTGAGAAGACTTTTTACTGGGTGGGAAAAATATTCCCGCTGCCCGCGGAGTGTTATGTACAGTTGTTGAACTAGTTCCTTCTTTTCTCAGATTTTTATGAAAGATGCCGCGCTATTTGAATGAAAATGATATTGGGCAGATGCTGGACATACCCGATGATGGCTCAGAAGACGGATTTGAGTCTGATGAGGCAGAAGAGTTCAATGTGAATACAATACAACGGTTACTTGAAGCACCTGATGATTCAAGTGACCTTTTACAAAATTCTCCCACTCATTTGAATACTACCCCTAACAGTTGTTCCGAGTCAGGTACATCTACAATAGCACTATGTTCACAATTAGATAACTTGCAGCCAGTAAAGCCTTTGATAGTACAGTCATCATCACCCTTAGAACAAGAATTGACTGATGAATCTGAATGTGAAGATGAGTCATGGGGGAAGGTTTTTTGGACATCCAGGCCAGATCCCGATGAATTTGATAAGGTGACAATAAAACCTCGGTATTTATTGAATAGGAGAGCACGTCCAGTAGCGCATTTCAAAAAGTTTTTTAGTGATGAAGTCTTCGATTTGATTGTTACTCAGACAAACTTGTATGCGGAGCAGCAAAATATAAAAAATTGGCAGCCTGTTGACACACAGGAAATTAGTGCTTTTTTAGGCATTCTCATTATAATGGGTTATCATATTCTTCCACATATCGATTTATATTGGTCATCGGATCCCGGATTTCGTGTGAATGAAATAGCTGAAGTTATGCCAGTAAAACGCTTCAAGAAAATTTTAGAGACTTTGCATTTGAACGATAATAATCAACAACCAAGTAGAGAAGATGTAAATTTTGATAAATTGTATAAAATTCGTCCTCTTATATCTTTACTAAGTCAATCATTTGAAAACAATGCCTTCAATTCCTCTTCCCAAAGTATAGATGAGAGCATGATACTATTCAAAGGAAGGTCCAGTTTGAAGCAGTACATGCCGCTAAAGCCCATAAAAAGGGGCTATAAAGTGTGGTGCTGTTGTGATAGTAGCACAGGGTACTTGTATAACTATGAAATTTATACCGGTAAAACAGGACAAGGAACAGAAGAGGGTCTAGGGGCTAATGTCGTAAAGAAATTGTCAAGTAAATTAGCACAAGAAAATTTCAAGTCTCATGTTACATTCGATAATTTTTTTTGCGATTTTTCTCTCATGCAGTACTTGTATGAAAAAAATATTTATGCCACTGGAACAGTAAGAAGGAATAGAGCAATTTTACCTAACATAATAAAAAATAACACAAAAAGAAACGGCAGAAACAAAAGCCTAAAGTTGAAAAAAGGTGAATTCAAGTGGAGAACTAAACAAGATGTAGCATTTATTGTGTGGCAAGATACTAAAGAGGTTTTATTGTTGACAACTGCATTTCATCCTAAAGTGGAAGTAACAACTGTACAAAGAACGCAAAAAAATGGCACCAGGGAAGCTGTAAGTTGTCCTATGGTTGTGAAAGAATACACCAAAAGAATGGGCGGTGTCGACCGTTTTGACCAAGTGAAGGGGACGTATGCTGTCGGAAGGAGAAGTAAACGCTGGTGGTTGCGGATATTCTACTTCTTGGTGGACGCAAGTTTGACAAACTCTTTCATTTTATATTCCCTAACGTCGAGAGTAGAAAAGCTTACCAACTTAGAATTTCGGGTGGCTGTTGCCAGAGGGTTGATTGGTGGCTATAGCAGCAGAAAAAGAAGATCAAGCTTGCCTACATATATCTGCAAGAAATCACGCATAGCATGCCCAGAGGTATATCAAAAAACTATAAATGCTGTACCTGAAGAACTGCGGTTTGGTAAACGTAGGTGACCATATGCCAGCAGAGTTGGAGACTTACCGACGCTGTAAATTGTGTAGCACAAAGGTCAAAGATAAGCGTAGCAAATAAAATGTAGCAAGTGTAATGTCCCTCTTTGCATTACGCCTTGTTTTGCACAATTTCATAGAAAATAATGTCTCAAATTGCGCTTGCATGTGGCTCTGTTGACGGGCAGTGGGAATATTTTTACCACCTATTTTTCCAAAACTTCCGAAATAATTAGTGTTTTTCTTTTAAGTTTATTTTTGTTATACAAATAAAAACATGCCAAAAATATAAGCGCAGGTTATTTTATTACTCTGAATCCTTCTGCCTTATAAAGGGTTA
>NW_020799777.1:0-10000 GCF_003590095.1 Trichoplusia ni | reverse complement strand
AAAATTCTCAAAACCTCATTACTAGTCTTCTTCAAATTGAAAATAGCTCCGAATTTTATTACCGATTACCACTAATTGTGCACCAATTTTGTTACCTGTAGGAAGTATAGAAACTGCTGAACGGACTGGACGTCTAGCCTGGTGATGTGCGAATTGCGATATCGTGGCGTGGTCCAGGTCGATGACGATGACGAAGCCGGGCCACGTGCCAGCAGAGTACTGCCACAAGTCTAGCACCATGAGGCATGCCCTGAAAATGTAAAAGGTTCTTCTTTAAACAACTGTCACTGTTAGAAAATTTAACATTTCGGTCACGGGGAGCAAGCGTGATACCGCAAGTTGTGCTCGTCAAGGTCAAAAATAAGATCAAAATCTCTTTTAGCGCAAAGTTTTTTTGTCTAAAGTGAATTCAAAATGATTTAATATTTTGAAGGCCGTTTGGTTTCTAAAGTGGTATTTTGATTCTCAGCGGCAATGTCTCAAGACTAATTAAATTTTGATTAAGAATATACAATTTAATTGAACTATCTCATTTAGGAGAAAATCTTGTTAAGATGTAATACATTTGTTTCGTTATCCTGATATGTGGCTCTGCAGCTAAGACGTTATATGATTGCTCTTGTGGAAAAATAGAAATATTAAAGTATAAAGAGGCGGCGAGGGAACTTGATAAGTATCCTCACGAATACGGGTAGAGAAAAAAAGGAAAGACAAAACCAATTTTCGGGAAAGGCAGAAGTGACAATACACAAAGAAGTAAAAGAGATGAGCCCACGTGTGCCGGCACTTAAATGTGGAAGAATGACGTCACGTACCTAACAGCATCAGCGAAGACAAAGTTCTTAGGGTCGTAGTCCACCAGCCCGCAGTATATGATGGCTGAGTCGTCGTACGCCCTGGTCTCTAGTGGAGTGAGGGCACTGGAAATATAATGCAATTTGTTAGTATTAAGATAAATTTGTGCACTTGAATGAAAATAAGCTATTAAACCATAAACAAGATAATATTTAAAATCAACTCAAGTTTTTTTCTTTGCTTAAGCTCAATCGGAAACCGAGAAGAGAGTCAAATTTAACAAAGATTGGACTACAAACATAGGGACAGGTGAAAGTTAACAAAACTTATAAAAAATAGGATGCTACGAACTTATTTAAAGAATAAATAAAAATCTAAAGGTTATTTTAACATCGTAAGAAATCTAAACTCTTCAAATAAAGTTATTCAACTAAGTACCACACAATGTTTATTATTAATTGTTATATAATATGTTATATGGACATCCTAACAAGATGAATATATTTACATAACTTACATATTATTTAACTGACATATGGCATTGCAACACCAACAAATGTTATGTCTTAATAAACAAACCGGTCAAGTTCGTGTCCGTAGCGTGCGGTTCCGTACAAATGAAATGAAGAAAACAAATTAATAAAAGGAACATATTTGTACCGTTACTTTACCTATTTTTTTTCTAGGTGCGACGTCATTATGTTATCTGTGATATCTAATATGTCTTGCTAGATACAGTCTGGTAATAGACGGATAAACAGACCGCAGAACTTTAATATTAGGGTTGTTTTTGCCTTTTTTTGCATACGGGACTCTAAAATTGATTGATTATTTAAAACATATGTTAATGGCATATTTTAATGTTTCGTTTTTTTTTCGTAAAATTTATCTTAACAACAACACACAATCATATTGTAGCAAAAACTCGAGGTCAAGTGTATGTAATATAAGTAGGTAATATAGCACTAACAAAAAAATCTGTATATTTAATCCCAAATATGAACTATTTATTTATAGAAATAACTAAACTATAGGTTCTACACCGGTACATTTGTAACAAACCGTCACTCTGTCCCATTTAATTTGGACCTTAGTACCAAACTTCCTTATTCATTACCTGACCTATCGACTAATTAACATTTGAAACACAGTAAAGTAACTACTTGTTATAATCTGGCCTCTATTTACTTCCCAGTGCAGCATCAGGTCCCGTAAAACCCTTTCCCCTGGAGGAGGAGTACAAGAAGAACACCAAAGTAACCCCGGAGGACATCAGAAAGCTGCGACAATGGCTGGACACGCAACCGCATCTGCCCGCGGAACATATCACTGGTTAGTAACTAGCATTTATGAAATAACTGAAGAAATATATTGAAAACAGTCCAAAATCTCAAAAAATGTGGAGGCATTATAAGAAGTTAATCCAGCACCTGGTAACATATCACTCTTTGTATACCTTTTAAATACCGAACATTTCGTTGAGATTTCGCCGGAGCGCGGGCGGTGCGATAAGCAAACTCGTTTGATCTATACATATAAAAATAAATACCTATTTCCCTTGGTCACGGCATCCCGCGCGAACTACTCGACCGAATTCGCTTATTATTTTTTTCTTGTATTTGCAATTGTCAGGAGAACGTCCTCTGAAAGAAAAAAAAATAGCACGGAAAATTAGAAAACTTAAGAATACTGCACCACCATATTAAGTAATCCTGACCTTTGTTACGATAGCAATTTGTTCGATCCAAAAGCATTCAGAACGGGACCTATGTAACCACGCGGATGAAATAGCGGGACATAGCTAGTATTTTAATAGAGACCGCGGAATGATATAGAGAAACACTCACTAGCTGCAAGCCTTTGCCGAGATATTGCACGTTATAAGGAAATCTACAAGTGTAACCTCACCATTATGCTGAATAACAATAATTGGAAGTATGTGTGATTATCTCTTGCCCCATAACCTCTATCTATCTAAATATTTAGAAATAATTAATCCAAAAACAATACACAACGATAGACTGAAATCGAATCCAGTGAATTATCCAGAATTATCAACGATTAATTGGATTTAATCACATGAACTAATCTTCTTTCATTGCGTGACCGTGATTCATATTTCCCACAATGGCGGGGTGACGATTTGTTTAATTAGATGTTGTACAGAAGTCAATGGCGCAGTGGTTGTTGTTAGTAATTAGATGCTTCCTCAATTACGACAAAATGGCGCCATTGATTGTAATAACCACGAGTTAGTTGTGCATGTACCAAGCTTTTTCTTTCTTTTTATAGTTCTTATTTGGCAAAGCTCGGTGAGCTAAACGACATTAGTATTCATTTCCTGCTCCTGCTTATTATAAAGTCTAAAAGCCATCAAATACATGATCTCATTGTATATTGTAATGTAAATCTTTTCAAGTCCCAACACCAAAAGACGTTTGACGATTGGCATCGTAGCTCCCGACCGGATAGAGCGATTTCATTTTTTTTTTTATTTGAGTTGAATTATATTATGTGAGAGTTTTCTTAGACATGTTTGATAAATATGTTCACAAAATGTCAAAGCAAAAATTTACAGTAATATCTTATTCAGTAATTTAAACCTTAAGCGGTTAATTAATTATGAGTGTCTTATAATTAATTAGCCGGTTGATAAGAATCGGATCACAGACAAAATTATATTCGTGATGCAAGACAAAGTCGGGTTATAAGTCCAGTTTGAAGTTCAAATAAGATGTGTGTATTGTTTTTGGATTAATTATTTCTAAATATTTAGATAGATAGAGGTTATGGGGCAAGAGATAATCACACATACTTCCAATTATTGTTATTCAGCATAATGGTGAGGTTACACTTGTAGATTTCCTTATAACGTGCAATATCTCGGCAAAGGCTTGCAGCTAGTGAGTGTTTCTCTATATCATTCCGCGGTCTCTATTAAAATACTAGCTATGTCCCGCTATTTCATCCGCGTGGTTACATAGGTCCCGTTCTGAATGCTTTTGGATCGAACAAATTGCTATCGTAACAAAGGTCAGGATTACTTAATATGGTGGTGCAGTATTCTTAAGTTTTCTAATTTTCCGTGCTATTTTTTTTTCTTTCAGAGGACGTTCTCCTGACAATTGCAAATACAAGAAAAAAATAATAAGCGAATTCGGTCGAGTAGTTCGCGCGGGATGCCGTGACCAAGGGAAATAGGTATTTATTTTTATATGTATAGATCAAACGAGTTTGCTTATCGCACCGCCCGCGCTCCGGCGAAATCTCAACGAAATGTTCGGTATTTAAAAGGTATACAAAGAGTGATATGTTACCAGGTGCTGGATTAACTTCTTATAATGCCTCCACATTTTTTGAGATTTTGGACTGTTTTCAATATATTTCTTCAGTTATTTCATAAATGCTAGTTACTAACCAGTGATATGTTCCGCGGGCAGATGCGGTTGCGTGTCCAGCCATTGTCGCAGCTTTCTGATGTCCTCCGGGGTTACTTTGGTGTTCTTCTTGTACTCCTCCTCCAGGGGAAAGGGTTTTACGGGACCTGATGCTGCACTGGGAAGTAAATAGAGGCCAGATTATAACAAGTAGTTACTTTACTGTGTTTCAAATGTTAATTAGTCGATAGGTCAGGTAATGAATAAGGAAGTTTGGTACTAAGGTCCAAATTAAATGGGACAGAGTGACGGTTTGTTACAAATGTACCGGTGTAGAACCTATAGTTTAGTTATTTCTATAAATAAATAGTTCATATTTGGGATTAAATATACAGATTTTTTTGTTAGTGCTATATTACCTACTTATATTACATACACTTGACCTCGAGTTTTTGCTACAATATGATTGTGTGTTGTTGTTAAGATAAATTTTACGAAAAAAAAACGAAACATTAAAATATGCCATTAACATATGTTTTAAATAATCAATCAATTTTAGAGTCCCGTATGCAAAAAAAGGCAAAAACAACCCTAATATTAAAGTTCTGCGGTCTGTTTATCCGTCTATTACCAGACTGTATCTAGCAAGACATATTAGATATCACAGATAACATAATGACGTCGCACCTAGAAAAAAAATAGGTAAAGTAACGGTACAAATATGTTCCTTTTATTAATTTGTTTTCTTCATTTCATTTGTACGGAACCGCACGCTACGGACACGAACTTGACCGGTTTGTTTATTAAGACATAACATTTGTTGGTGTTGCAATGCCATATGTCAGTTAAATAATATGTAAGTTATGTAAATATATTCATCTTGTTAGGATGTCCATATAACATATTATATAACAATTAATAATAAACATTGTGTGGTACTTAGTTGAATAACTTTATTTGAAGAGTTTAGATTTCTTACGATGTTAAAATAACCTTTAGATTTTTATTTATTCTTTAAATAAGTTCGTAGCATCCTATTTTTTATAAGTTTTGTTAACTTTCACCTGTCCCTATGTTTGTAGTCCAATCTTTGTTAAATTTGACTCTCTTCTCGGTTTCCGATTGAGCTTAAGCAAAGAAAAAAACTTGAGTTGATTTTAAATATTATCTTGTTTATGGTTTAATAGCTTATTTTCATTCAAGTGCACAAATTTATCTTAATACTAACAAATTGCATTATATTTCCAGTGCCCTCACTCCACTAGAGACCAGGGCGTACGACGACTCAGCCATCATATACTGCGGGCTGGTGGACTACGACCCTAAGAACTTTGTCTTCGCTGATGCTGTTAGGTACGTGACGTCATTCTTCCACATTTAAGTGCCGGCACACGTGGGCTCATCTCTTTTACTTCTTTGTGTATTGTCACTTCTGCCTTTCCCGAAAATTGGTTTTGTCTTTCCTTTTTTTCTCTACCCGTATTCGTGAGGATACTTATCAAGTTCCCTCGCCGCCTCTTTATACTTTAATATTTCTATTTTTCCACAAGAGCAATCATATAACGTCTTAGCTGCAGAGCCACATATCAGGATAACGAAACAAATGTATTACATCTTAACAAGATTTTCTCCTAAATGAGATAGTTCAATTAAATTGTATATTCTTAATCAAAATTTAATTAGTCTTGAGACATTGCCGCTGAGAATCAAAATACCACTTTAGAACCAAACGGCCTTCAAAATATTAAATCATTTTGAATTCACTTTAGACAAAAAAACTTTGCGCTAAAAGAGATTTTGATCTTATTTTTGACCTTGACGAGCACAACTTGCGGTATCACGCTTGCTCCCCGTGACCGAAATGTTAAATTTTCTAACAGTGACAGTTGTTTAAAGAAGAACCTTTTACATTTTCAGGGCATGCCTCATGGTGCTAGACTTGTGGCAGTACTCTGCTGGCACGTGGCCCGGCTTCGTCATCGTCATCGACCTGGACCACGCCACGATATCGCAATTCGCACATCACCAGGCTAGACGTCCAGTCCGTTCAGCAGTTTCTATACTTCCTACAGGTAACAAAATTGGTGCACAATTAGTGGTAATCGGTAATAAAATTCGGAGCTATTTTCAATTTGAAGAAGACTAGTAATGAGGTTTTGAGAATTTTAAATTCAAAACAAGTTTGGTGGTATTTTTTTTGTGGTTCTCGCATATGGTGCAAGTTGTCAACAACCTTATAATAATGTACCTACTAACAAAAGGGCTAGGAAGACCAAATCGATGAGCAGCGCATTTAAAACGTTCTGGAAATTTTACGTTTTATAAAAAGAAAAATACTATCTTTTCAGGAAGCTATGTTATTAAAGATCAAAAGCTTACACTTCTTAAACGCGCCGTCGTTCATGGACCGGCTGATGATGATCCTGCGACCGTTTCTCAAGAAGGAGCTCCTGGAGATGCTGAGCATTCACCAGATAGGATCCACCACCATCGGGAAGTTCTTCCGATTGAAGCTCTGCCCAAGGACGCCGGTGGACAATATAAAACCCGTCAGCAATGCAGAGGTAGGTTTCAAAATCTTGGGCAAAAATCATGCAATTTTTTATTGACTACTTTACTTACAAAACGCACTGTATCTTCCTATCGTGATGTGTTTTTACTTTTTATCTTTGGGTTTATCAAGTCAAACTAGCCCTTTTACGGTCTACTCGAGTCAGTCCTTTAAATCTTGTAATCCTGAACTGTGACCGCTTTTTTCCAGATGACGTAATAGAAAAATTCACGAGTACAAAGGAGTTCTTCGTGGAAGAGAATAAGAAGCGAGTGGTGGAGGCGAAGCGGCCCGGCAAGCCGAAGACCATCTCCGACATCTTCGGCGGAGTGGAGGGCTCCTTCAAGAAGCTCGATATCGACTGATGTGCTGCGAACCACTAGGAGTTCTAGAACTAATGTATTGTTTGTTTGGTGGAGTAATTTAGTAGACCGCATTCAAACCAAACGCCTACTTAATTTAGAGGCGGCTGTTTGATTTGAATGCGAGCTAAAAATTTAATTGGTTTATATTGTAATTGTATTATAAGTACGAGTTTTTCAAAATTCTGAATTCTTGTTACCAGTTAGGCAGGTTACCAGTTCTTCTAATTTTAAGATACTAGTGTAAGTTTGAACATGTATGAGTATTGTTTTAAATATAAAATATTGCCTGGCTTTAGCTGTTTCAAATGTTTTATTTTAATAAAATCAACCATAAATGATGAGATAAGAATTGAGTACTGAATGGGTGAGCTATTTAATTTAATAAAAAAGGTAATGAGAGCATTTTATCATGATGATGACGATTACCTATATTGCAAAATATCAATACGAAAGCTAAGTGAACAAAATCCATGACGATACAAATAAGTAGGCAAATATACTTACTCTCAAGTCTCGTCTTTTATTATTTTGGCAGGCGTCTGATGCGGTAAATAAACATAATGCAGATTTTAATCAATGATTTAGCAGTAGCCCGCGGTTATGACCGTTACTTTTCGAAATCTTTTATGAATGTATGAGTTAAGCATTACGATTTTTCTTAATATTAAGCAGCACACTTGGATTCTAGCTATTGTTTTATCACCTTGTATCTCATCCAGTGAACTATGTTCTTTTGAGAAATAAAGCATCTTTGAACCTAAATGATCCCATGGGAACATAAAATCTGGGTACCAATTGGGCGTCCTAATTCTTGGGTACAGTTTTTTTTTGCGTGAAAGAGGAACTGTATACATCCATGCATCGTATTTATAAATACATCCATACATACTAACATTTACGTTTATAGTATGAGTAGGACAAATTTGTCAAATATTGTTTTTTATCCCCGCCGCAGTCAGTCTATCAGTGGTTCACACGGCTGAGCTGATTCGAATGTATTTTTTATAGTAGTAGACTTCAACGGTTTGAAATCCGGATAAATATCTAAAATGTATTCTGAAGTTATCTACATCTCATCATCATTGGCCTAGCCTTTTCCCAACTATGTTGGGGTCGGCTACCAGTCTTACCAGTTTCAGCTAAGTACCAGTGTTTTACAAGGAGCGACTGCCTATCTGACCTCTCAACTCAGTTACCTGGGCGACACGATACCCGATGGTTAGACTGGTTGTCAGACTTTTCAAGCTTCTGACTACCAGTAACGACTGTCAAAGATGTAAGAATAACAGCCGGGACCCACAATTTAACATGCCTTCCGAAACACGGAGGAAGTCCTTATGACAAAAATGGTCACCCATCTACGGACCAACCGCGTCAAGCATAGCTTAACCTGTGATCGTTTCACTTCTGCGGTTATAGCTTAGCCACGAGCTCTTCGAGTTGAAGTTATCTACAGTTTTGTTGTAAACTCTAAATTGTTTTCTTTGGTGTTTGCAGTTTGCGGTGCTAAAATCTACCTAACAGCAGCGGTAGATGGCGTCAACCTTTAAAAAGCTGAGGGGCTACCACCACGTCTTTTAGCAATATTATTATGGTTGTGAAAGAGTGATAGTGCAATACGCGACGTAGATTGGCATCTCTTTTCCACAACAGCAAACAAATTAGGTACTTAAAGACGTCACAGTTGAAGTCCTGGTCCAAATAACTTATAAAAAGTTACTTTTTATATAGTTTAAAGTAGGTATGTTGTAGCAAAAACTACGGAAGAAATATTCGATTCCGCCTGACATGCAGGATTTAATGCTAGTATAGTTACCAGCACGGATTTTGAGCGCTGACCTTCACCTGCGCAAAAGTGATTTTTTGGGTCCCTTTTGCGGTATGAAGTGAGGCGGAGGCGGATAAAGTGCAGTGATTGGCCCCCAGCGCATCGCGTCATAACCGTCACTCGGGATTAGTCGAAATTCGTTCTTTGCTGCAGTTGCATGCATCACAAGACGACGAGCACGCATAATTGATTGGCGTTTTATTTTACGATGCGCAAAGCGATCCCCACTCTTTCGCCGAGCGCTCAAGATCCGTGCCGGTAACTATACACACACTAACATAGTAAGTAGGTATATCCATAAAGGATTTTTCACACGAATATGCGTGTTTTGACTCCACTTTAAATATGAATTTTAAGCACCAAAATAACAATATTATACAATGAAAAGCGAAACACATCTTAAATATTACTTAAATCATGAAAAATGAATACTAAAAAATAATGTATTTACCTACATTTATTATCTCCCAATAAATCTGAAAGCACAAAGAAACCTCACCCTACCTAATCTTTTGTTTTAACAAATATGTTTTCATTAAAATAACTTTGGCAGCGATTTTTCTCAAAAATCCTGAAAAAGAGGTCTTGTCATTAAAAACCGGTTGATACACCCAAAAAATAACTCAGCCATTAAAACGTATGTAACCAAACCGGATTATTTATCCTTCTCTTTTATAATGTGAAAAAAAGAGACGGATGTATTTTCATTTTGAGCCGAGTCAATGGACTTCAATATGATGTCAATAAAATATAATCCCCGTTGTTTTAACTGTGTGCTATTTTTGTATGGAATAGGTATATTTAAATAATGCGGAACGCTATTCTCGATGATATGGTAATTACTTTACTAAAGCTTATGTCTGGTAACGCACTGGGTAAAATAAACTTTAGAGTTTATATTTTAATCGACACCGACCAACAACCTGCAGAAAAATAACATTTTTCTATTATCTTAGAAGGAGGATATTTAGGTACTAAGCCTTTTCCCCAGGTTACAGTAATAGACAGTTATCAGGTAATAGAGAAAGAAATATAAAAAAATAAACGCTCATTTAAACGTATACTGAAGATTTCTTATTTCTTT
>NW_020799776.1:0-15753 GCF_003590095.1 Trichoplusia ni | reverse complement strand
AATACATAGCCGCGCGACGTTGTATTTCGAGATCAACCGGTAAAACACCTGCTAAGACGGGCAGGGCTTCAGTACTTACAGTCCGATAGGCCTTACACAAGAATATCAACGCCAACCGTTGGCTTGAAGTAGTTTACGTCTTGCAGCGCCTATTGTGGCCCTATCGGCCAAACCGGCGACCCGTAACAAATACATCCCAGGTATGTTGCTCCGTATATGGTCTTCAAGGTGTTGAATGAAAGTCCCCAAGTTGACGTGGAAATCCTTGTCAAGGCATAAAGTTATTTTTTGCTTTATCTCCGATGGATTTTATGTGCTCAATAAATGTAAAGTTTCTCTCTAAAACAAGACCGAGATAACAAACGTTATTTCTTTTTTAAACTGTTATTCCGTTAAATTTAATACTAGGCGACGATTTTAGATTGCCTTTGAGAAGTAATTGAAACGTTTTGTGTGGTGAAAAGTCAGACGGTTTCGTTTACCCAATTAGATATTAAACTCAAACTTGTATCGGCTAAAATTTTCGAGCCCGGCGCGAGTATTTGATTTAATGAGCAGAAGTCCGTCATCTGCGTAACCCGTAAGTGAGCAGCCGCGAGGTAAAGGAATCGCGAGAAAATCATCGAACCCTAAATTCCATAGGTAAGGGCCTAACACCGACCCCCTGAGGACATCCCAAGGTCAATGCCTTCGACACAGAATGATGACCAAGTTTAAGTTTGGCTGATCCATGTAAAAAGTAGGAGTAAATGAGTCGGTAGATGTTACCGCAGCAGCCGCGTGATTTTAATTTAAGCAGTATCATTGGCCACCATGCGTTGTCGAAGGCACCGGAGATATCTAGGAAAATACCCAAGACGTAGTTCTCGTCTGACAAATGCACCAGTCTCCTAACCGAGATTGGCCGCGTCTACAGTTGATTTCCCTATTGTAAATCCGAATTGATTTTTGTGGAATCTTGGTCCGTCCGGCAGTAAATCGTGGGACAATAAGGCGCTCCAGCAATTTACCCAATGATGGTAGCAGGGTAATGGGTCGATAAGATTTGGGGTCGTCTGCGCCTTATCGCCACTTTTTGGAATAATTCTAATAAAGCCCTGACGCCATATACAAGGAAAAACGCCTTCAGCAATACATTTGTTGAATACCGTTAAGATACAATCTCCCGATACCTTGCATGCCTCCTTTATCATCCTGTTAGAGATTTTGTCTTCCCCAGAGGCTTTATTAAGAGACAGTGATCTAACAACAGCGACAAACTCGGCAGCAGATGGAAGGTCTGACATTGGAGTCGCAGGAACATCGGCAGCGAATGCTCTTATTTGCTGGTGATAGTCATCGTCGGTGTTTTGGTGGTCATCCGGTATAAGTGCGTTTAGAAGTGCCTCTGTGGTCTCCTCGATCCCAGCGGTGTGCCATATTATTAATTTTGATGTTATGTACAAATGCCAGATTTAATGGTCTGTTGGCCTTGAACTCGTGGTATAAAGGAGACCACGGGCCCTCCTTGTCCAGTTTCTCGACTACTTTACGTAATAAGTTTCCCTTTGATTTTTCAATGGCAGCTCTATAACGCGACCGCGCGATTCGAAAGGAACTCAAAGCAGCAATAAACACGTCTCCCGTTATTTGACGTTTCTTAAGAACATTAAGTTTTTTACGCGACCTACGGTACAGTTTACGTTGTTCAGTGAGGTAGCCGCTCCACCAGTCACATCTGTGTATATTGGTCATAGATCCGCGACCAATGGCTACATCAGCACAGTAAGTGAAAGTAGCTGATAAAATCTCAGCACTCTCTTCAGCTGACAGGCCGTCACGGGTGAAGTCTCTGGCATGACATTCAAAACATGTTCGAAAGAAGTCCCAATCAGCATTCTTTGTTTTGTACCTATAGTCGCCCTTGACGTAATTAAAATGAGAACCTCGCGCCACTCCTGACGCAAATTCGTACACAATCAGGCGATGGTCACTACAGGACGCATCTGGAAGGACACGCCATTTGTCTAAGCGGACGTCTGCACTTGAAAGTGTGACGTCAATAGAAGATTCGCCCATTTGGCTGCAAAAAGTAGGTGGTGCATCAGGGGTGTTGTGAATTGATAAATTCATTTCAGCGATGAAATCCTCGACGGCACATCGTCGATCAGTATCGGTAGCCCTAACTTTGCCATACCATAACGATGATGACGCATTAACGTCTGCGCCTATAATAATCTTACAGCCGGCAAGCGACCGCAAGACATGGCGAAGATGGTGTATGTGAGGAGCAACAGGGTCAGAGTATTGAAAATAACAGCTCACAACGTAGATTTTAAAAGATGCAGTTGAGACCTCCGCTACGGCACAGTGTGACGTCATTAGATTTTGCATCGAAGTCACCGTGAGGTTACTTGTACGCGAAACGTAGATTCCGGCTCGTGCCTTGCTATCCAGTTGCACGACTTTATTACGCAAACTAGCATTTTGGTATTGTTCTTGTATTAAGACAACATTTAGTTTATGGTCTAGTATAAGTTGTTCTAGTTCCGACGTCGCAACCCTATCGTTATGGAGATTCAACTGCCCTATTATAAGACTATCCATTTCTTTATTATACGCATTGCCATACATCGACACAAAAACGCGGATGACGTAGCACGGCGGTTCAGGTTTAGTCAGTAAAAGTCTGACACTACCCATTTCCTCCCCCGAGGGTGTCCATGAGGATTCCCCCGCCTAAACAAAAAAAAAAAAAAGGTGATAGGAGTTGTATTTTGTATTTCTCGAATTTTAAATATTTCCGTCGACCAGTTGGGGGTATATTTTTTTTCAAATGTTCCTTTGTACTTACTGATACGAACGTAATCGCCAACTTTATACTTGCTTCTTATTTTTTCGTTTTTTATCAAACTTAAATACCTTTCCTATCCGTTTTTTATTAATCTTATCTACATTAGCGGGGATTTCTTGAATTGTCCGATGATAAGTGTGATTATATGTATGAATAACATCATTAAGGGTATTCTCTATCCAATTATAGTTGCCTTTTAAACTAAATTCTTTATACAGTTTAGATTTCAATGTTCCGATTAATCGTTCAACTATTGAGGCCTTTTTTGTTGAGTAAGTAGAGTAGTTGTTGATAAGATTAGATTTCATAAGATCCTGAAACTTATTATTATAAAATTCTGTTCGATTATCCGTTTGGAGATTTTCGGTACACGACACGCCCCATAGTCAGCAATATTTTGAAAGATTTACATACATCATCTTTGGTTTTACTTTTCATAGGGAAGAATATTTTGAAAATGTATCAATAACGGTAAGAATAAATCTGTAATTTTTATTTTCTTTTGAAATTGATTGCATATCAATTAAGTCTGCTTGCCACAGGTCATCTACATCCTTCATAATAACACGTCTTCGCGGAAAGTTCACTCTCACATTTTTATGTATTTCGTTTACCACATCAGCTTTGCTCATTTTTAGAATTCAGTATATTTGTGTCGAATTCATCTATAATACTAAATGAAAAGCATATTTTACTACTATTTATTATTTAATAATGTTAGCTTCTTTTAATTCTTCAATTATAGATAAAATTTTATTGTCATGGTTTGTATTGCCAGCATTTCTTGACGCAACTAATAGTTTCAATCTCTCAATTAATTCATTAGGGTCATCCCACTATACCAAGTCAGTGTTGGTTTTATATTTTTTTAGCGTTGGTAAGTTTCCTCCAAGTTTAGTGTAAGCAAGTTTATTGTCGTTTGAAGAATCAGAAGACAGTGGTTTGATTATTTCACGGTATTTTATTCCTTTATCACCTCTTATTTGTCCGTTAGGATTAAAATCTTTCTTATGAGCATTGGTATAATGCAGCATATCCTTATAGACAAGTTTATCTTTACTCGAAATTAATTTTAAATCTGGTTTTCTTCGAAGTAAAAGTTCTTTCAAGCCACGGGTTAAATTATAGGATTTGTCACCGACTTTAATTAAAATGACACTGTCGTTATTCAAACTATCGATTTTAGAAAACGAGACTAATGAATTACCCATTAGCAATGTTTTGTTTACACTTCTTATTCCAAACGGTATATTTAGATTTGCATCATAAATATCATGGATATCGCGGCCCTCTAGCGAAATTTCTAGGTCATCCGGTTTTTCTTTTGTAGGAGACACTTCAAGGACTTGTGCAGAATTCAGTTTTGGATCATAGCACTCTTCAAACTTTGTGGATGAGCTAGTATCAATGCTGTCTTCAAAGTTCGAGTGTGTATTTTCTAAATTTTGTATTTTTTCTATTGTTTTATTCGAATCAACTAGGTTTTTAAGGGGATCTGTGACAGGTTTTAAATTTTATCAAGTGACAAATTCATTGAGTGTTCTTGATCCTTCATATGTTTTATATTTCTTTATGGAGTCTACAGACTTCATTAATTCTACATTAATATTCTTTTCCATATTGTATTGTTACTAGTGTACTCAGCCAAAGGAGATACAATACTAAGCCAGATTAATACGTTACTGATTTATATATTACATATTTTTCGATCAAAATTTTAAAAAAACTATCTTAATTTTGTCTGTACCTTCCATTGTTTAATGAAGAGTCTTTGCAAATACTAATAAAGTTATATGGCTCTGTCCAAGCTCTATTACAAAGGTATTGTAATAGAGATGATGAGAGACTTGAATTGATTCCAGGACATATCAGAACTAACATGCTCCTCATAAATATGTTTCAAGTTTACATCATCTTGTTTAAATATTATTATTTTTATAATAACTATCGTGAGACTGATTCATTATTAAATGATGTAACGGTTTACTCACGCGTATTTATCGGGGTAGCCCGACTAGTTTCGGACCCAACCGGAGTCCTTAATCATGAGCAGACGCGGCGGGATCGCGAGTCGAACTGACGTCAGCGGCCGCGCATCTCGCTGCGTAGCGTCGCGCCCGCGCCGTGAGCGGCGGTGGGGCCGGCGACGCCGGTGGCGCGGGTGGGGGGTCTGCTGTCGTCATTGGCATCGTCCGTGCTACCGTACTGGCTGAGTCAAGTACGAGTTGTTTAAATATGATAAGAAAGTTAGTATTATCACGCAGCAACTGTTTTGGAATTTTAGAATATGTTTAGCATTAATAAAAGCAATCGATTTGTTTATGTCTTCCCATAGAGAAGTAAATACGAATGTTTATTTGATTTTCACATGCAACATCATCGAAAATAAATACAGAATTGGTTAGTGCTTCATCTGGGGCTATGACTTCTTTATTGTCACTAAATTCATGAAACTTGACTTCATGCACTCTCTTTATAACTTCTCATAAGAACCTGTATTTTGGTTGAAAGTTAGTTTTTAAGTATAGATAAAGATTTTGAAATTTAAGACCATTCTCATGCAATAATAAACTAAGAACTACGTTTGTTTTTCCAAAATTCGATGGACCACATATAATACAGCGTATCGTATTTGGTAACAGAATGCTATACCTAATGTGGTTATCAGAGTCACCAACATTTATATGATTAACATTAAGTGATGTGTGTTGTTTGATCAACTTCATTTTGGCTATTAAATCAATTTTACCCTTACATAGATATATAAAGCCTAAGTATATTAAAAACTAATGATTGAAATTGGTTAAAAGTTGTCATGCCAAATATAAAGAGAACGTAATATTCAGTATACCTGCATAGTGAATGAAGTGCATAGCAAACAGAAAATTTTAAAAATCACCTCACGTAATTTATGGACGTGCCCTGAGTGATCTTATAGATTAAGAGTTAATTCTTGTTATGGCCTTGCAGTGATATACTCAATAAGAAGAATAAAAAAAAAACATACATCAGTTATAAACGTTTTATTCTGATATTACATACTTAAATACAAAAATCAACACTTTCACTAAATTAATCATGTATGCTATACTTATACTAATTATAAACAAAGATGATAATTTAGTCACATAAGCATACATATTTTTATTTAATTTTATAAATTAGTTCTTGTAACGCGACGAACACAGCAGCGAGCCATCGCCCCTCCCGCGCAGCTCAACCAGTCGCCGCCTCCCCGCGCACGGCGTCCCCGCTGCGGCCTCGACCGTCTATAAAAAGGCTTGCAGCGCCCAACAACAGCAGTTCAGGTTCGGCACGCTCCAAATACTCTTCGCATCGACGGTCACGAGTACCTCGCCCCTTGCTGGACTTGAGCTAGCGTCGTATATTGTTAGTTTGGCTGTGCTATCACCGTTAGCGGTCCACACACCACTCAGGCAATATACAGCGCATGTAGGGCTTCTAGATTCTAGATAGCTTCTCTGTTTACATAGATTACCGTACATAGTATTCGTTTTCTCATATATTGTTTCAAGTTAGTTTTACCGACCTCATTAGTATAACATTGTTAAATTAGTTTAATAGTTTAGTTAAATAAATATTAGTTGTTTTATGTATTGTGGGTTTCCTTCATCTCTGTACACATGTTCCCCTTACAATTGGCGCCCAACGTGGGGCCTTCTCTAGTCTAAATTATTTAGATTTATACCCACGCAACTTTTAGTTTTGTTTTGGATTAGTTTTAACTACCTACCCACAATTTTTTTTTATTTTGTTTTTACTCTATAGGTTTGAATAGTTACGTTTGGTACTTAATAAATTAAGTATCTTCACGCTAGCTTCCTTTAGGGGTAGGCAGAATAGGTACATAGGTTTAGTTAGTCACTTTTATCAGTTATTTTATTATCTTCACGCTAGGTTCCTTTAGGGGTAGGCAGTATAGTTCAATAGATTTAGGTAGTGACTTTTATCAGCTATTTTATTAAGCGTCTTCACGCTAGCTCCCTTTAGAGGTAGATTAAAGTAAAATAGATTGTCAACAATATTGACCTATACAGGGTGGAAGGAACACCGTACCCCCAAAGTCGCATAATGACTTTAAAATAACGTGTTAATTAATATTAAAGAAGTCGCTACCGTCGGAGATTAATATTTATAGATTTTGTCATTTTTGATCACGCAATGAATTGGTTACCGCGCGATCCTTACGCTCAGCGTACGTACTTACACGAACTGTAATGTGGTAGGAGGGCGACACTCGGCGACACGATCGAAACATTCGAAACGCGCGCGCATTTTATAAAAATGTTGTGATGTAACGAAAAACAATCACAAAAAAAATACCAATCAATTTACACTATTCTGACTTCAATCTGTGTCTTGTTTATTATTAAATCAAAACTACTCTTACCTTAATCTCGCTCACTTCTAACCAGATAAGGTTCGAAATGTCCGCCATCTACGTGCACACAAATTTTGGCGCGGCGAAAAATCTGCTGCTGAACCCGGGGCAAAAAGTACCGCGTCCAGTAAATGTTCATCGCGAGACTTGCATTGCCACGTGCTTCGCCATAACACAGTAGCATGTTGCCATTCTCCCGGGCGGTAAAATAACCTATCGAGCTACTAGGATCGTAATTTAAATAATACACACACAACACACGCACTTATATCACTTAACACAATAAAATTGTCTGCCTACACGATAATTAGTCCGCGAATTACCCGATTGCACATGCACATTCGATTAGCGTAAGGAACAAACTGAGTAAAAATAGGTACTATTTTGAAAAAAGTCGAACTTTCGGGTTTACCTTTGAGTAGTGTTGGACCTAGGTACCTATGATTCTTTATCGATAAATTACATGAGGTCGAAGTGAATATCGTAAAATTATTCTTGACAATAAAGTATTTAACTTAAACCTTTAAAATTGATTAATCACAAAATGTACTTTTGTGTAAGAACATAATTGTTTTATGTGACTGCAATAATTATTCAGCAGTTCGTAGGAAAAAAAATGTTAAAGATTTTTAGGCAGGAATTTCATTAGTAGATGATGGATATTAGTAACAAAACAGAGTTTAATTTTAGAAAAAATAAATTATTGTTTATAACAACATGTTTTAGAACTACAGAATTCTAAACAAAAACAAACTGTTAATCATAAAAGGTTTTAATAAATTTCGTAGTACGATAAGTTGATAAACGCTGAGAAAGTGATTTTTTATTTTATAACATGGAACCCGTGTAACAAAAATTGATGTACTATTTTATCCAGTGTCACAGGTACGTCACTCCCCGATACCGCTGTAGGTGTTTGTCGGCGCGCTGGCGGTGTCGACAAAGGCGGCTAGCGGTGCCTACAAAGCGCGCGGCTTTTTTTAAAGGAATAGTAGGCAGGATTACGAATAATGAGTGCGAGTGCGCGCGCAATAGTTGCGCTATCTCTTACGGTTGACGCTCATGTATTGGTTCGGTTTTGACGTCACTTTCGGTTAGATTTGCGAGAGAGCGATGATCGACGAGTACCTTTACGAATCAGCTGATCGGGAGCAGTTTTTAGTGTTTCATTTACATTGCCTTTTTTCGTGAAAACGGCTTAATAATTACTTTCGTTATGAAAATATTATTGAAATACGTTGGAAAAATGATTTTATGACACATAAAATAAAAAGAACGCGAAAAAAAAATGCAATTTTCATGAAAAGACCGATGAAAAATTCCAACGCAGGGGGGTCTGGAATCATGTCTAGAACTCCAGGTTCCCATAACCGACACGATGTCCCTTCCACCCTGTATAAGATATTACCTAGCCCGCCAGTAGTCGCGCATGGGTCGAAAAGACCCAGAGGAACAGAATTTTATCCGTAATTTCTATAATATTATTAGTTTTAGTTTGCCGCGCTAGATACCTTCAAGTGACTTTTTAGTGAACTCGTACCCCCCACCTCGGCCATTTTGCCTGCGGCGTTTGAACAGGACGGATGTTTCAAGTGAATACGGGTCGTTTAGACCGGCGACGGTTCATGTAAGTGTTTTTTGGTACTATTAAAAAATAAATTATTATGACTATTATTTACAGAATGTCTCGTATGCGATTAGATGCCGCGAATATTGAAAATATATTATATGAGGATGAAATCAAACGGGAAGAATGTTCGGAAATCGCAGATTACCTAGAAATGGACGAACATGATTCTAATTCTTGTCAAATCGCTCTTCGCTCTGTCCCCCTAAAAAGGATAGGAAGACCAAGACTCAGTGCCATAACTGTCAGGCATTTATTTGCCGAGATCATCATGATTAATTAGAGTCTAACAAACATACCAAAAATTTGTCTAATTCTAAGATTGAAAATTTTATAGGACTTTTTTGTGATAGATTTTGAGGCTGATTGTTATAAAACTAAGACTGTCTAATTGTTTATAAGTTTTTTTTAAATATGAAGATACTCAAATACTTTTATAAAAAACATAATTATAGTTGTTGATTATTGATAAAAATAAATAAATATCTAAGTTTTCTGAAGTGAAATGTTAAAAGTAACTTTTTTCTAGCACATTTTTATTAGTATAGATAAAGTTGATTGTTCCAGTAAAACAAATTAAAATATCTAATTACATTACTTGTTTTATTGTTAAATTTATAACAAATACATTACTTTCTTAAAAAATATATGTCTTGTGATTTAAATCGTCTATATAATATATGGGTCTTATCGACCCGGACGCGACTGTTGGTGTCCCAAAATGAAGCGCGAGTACTGGCGGGCTAGGCGTAGCCGTAGGAGGTTAGGTAACAACATGTCGAACGTCAGCTTCTCTGATGACCAGTTCCGCGACCTTTTAGGGGTCTTAGCTAGTCGAAATGATCAGGTCCCATAGAAATCTGGTAGCTTTGCGTCATGTACTGCTCGCTTCAACGGATCTCGAAATACTGCAGTGGTTGAGGCATTCTTATTGACCATCAGTACATATAAGAAGATAGAAGCGATAAGCAATGACAATGCCATTGAAGGTCTCACATTGCTACTGACTGATGAGGCATCTATCTGGTGGCTAGGAGTTAAAGAAACAATCTCGAACTGGCAAGAAGCTGTGTCCCTGATAACGACGACGTTTGCACCGAAGAGACCAGCTTATCTGGTATATGATGAAATGAAATAAATGAAATCTGGCGAATTTGATAAGATTTCTTGGACGTAGGGAATAGATTCGTCTAGATCAAGCGATGTAGGTATTACTAAGACGTTATTTCTGAGTTTTTAGTAGGCTATCGTTGAACTCGGAAATCACTGTGTCATACGTTACAGTCCGAGGAACTTTCAGGAATTTTGAGTAAGTATCAGGTGAATTTAAAGGCAGAGACTGCGTTCCGGGAACTTGGTTAGCGGAAGGCTGTAATTCATTTTCCTTTTCTATGTTTGGATTTTCGTTTAAAACTTCTGGAGAGGGACTCAGGATTTCGTCAGGAATTAGAGGATCTGGTAAATTCATAGGACTTGGAATATTTAAAGGACTGAAGTCACCTACTTCTGCATTGAAAGGGCTAATGTCTAATGGACCTAAATCTATAAGCTCAGTATCAGGATCTGCAGGATATGCAGGGTTGACAGGATAACGAGAAAGAGCATCAGCTGCTGATTTAGCTTACCTTTTCGGTAGACTATTTCGTATTCAAATTCTTGAAGTTGGAGACGCCAAACGTTGCAATTTACTGCTCGGGTCAGTGTGGTTGAAAAGCCATTTTAAAGGACGATGGTCAGTTATGATCATAAATTTACGACCAAACAGGTACGGTCTAAAGGTTTTGCAGCCCCATACTATAGCCAATAATTCCTTTTCAGTTGTGCTATAGTTGATTTCGCATTTGTTCAAGGTTCTAGACGCATAGGCTACGGGATGGTCTTTGCCAACTGGCCCTTGAGACAGGATAGCAGAGATTGCATAGTTACTTGCATCACAAGTAAGGTTAAAGGATTTTTGTGAAATCGGGATAAATAAGGACTGGAGCGCTAGTCAGCTTATCTTTAAGCGTTTCAAAAGCTAACTGTTGTTCATTTGTCCAAACAAATGATACATTTTTCTTAAGAAGAGAGGAGAGTGGCTTCGATAATTTTGAAAATTCAGGGATAAAACGTCTGTAGTAAGATATAAGACCTAAAAATGATTTTATATCTTTCGGACACTTTGGAACTGGGAATTCTTGAACAGATTTAACTTTATTTGGATCAGGTTTTAGGCCATTTTCTGTTATAATGTGTCCTAGATAGCCGACTTCTTTTCTTAAGAATTCACATTTATCTGGTTGCAATTTCAAGTTAAAACTACGAAGTTTTTGAAAAACTGCTGTCAAATTTTGAATATGACTATTAAATCATGTGAATAAACGACAATATCGTCTAGATAAACAAAACATCTTTCGCCTTGAAGGCCTGTTAAGACATTATTCATTAGACGTTGGAAGGTCGCTGGCGCGTTTTTTAAACCAAAGGGCATTCGAGTGAATTCGAAATGTCCTTGGGGAACACTGAACGCGGTTTTACAAGCGTCTTGTGGAGACATTTTTATTTTGGTGAAATCCGGAAGCAAGGTCTAGAGTAGAGAAGTATTTAGAGTTACCTAATTGATCTAATATTTCAACAATGTTAGGAATAGGATAGATTTCACCAATTGTGATGTCATTTAACTTTCTATAGTCAATGACTATACGCCACTTCTTTTCACCAGAAGCGTCGATCTTTTTGGGAACAATCCATATTGGAGAAGACCACGGAGATAAGGAAGGTTTAATAATATTCTGACCTATCATTTTCTTTATTTGGGAGTTGACTTCTTGCTTATGTATTTCCGGGAAGCGATAAGATTTAACGTTAATGGGCTGATCAGAAGATGTGCGGATTTCATGTTGAATACTGTCAGTTGAGCTAAGTGGATCATTAGGTAAGTGAAATATATCGGAATAATTCGAGCACACGTCATAGAGGGCTTCGCTTTCTTCTGTATTTAGATGTGAAACGCGGAGAAGGTTAAGGACTTCGTTAGTTCTGTCGAGAACTGTTTGGTAAGTATTATGTACTTGACAAGTTTCATAGTTGATCGGGTGTAAGGTAAGTTGCAGATTAGAGTTTAGAGAGACAGGGTCTTCAGAAGTATTAAGAACTGTTAGGTTAATTCGATTGTTCCTTTTGACTTTAGCTAAGCAATTCGCAATAAATAACGTATCACTTATATGTTGGTCAAGAATGAGACCTTCTTTTAATTCAGGGTTACTTACTGAACATTCTACAGTGATTTCAGAACGAGGTGGTATTTGATAAATTGGGTCTGTGAAATTTAGTTTAATTTTATTTATTCCTAGGTTAAGAATATGACGATTGTAATCAATAGAACACTGATAATGGGTAAGTAAATTATTTCCTATGATACCATCGTAGGGGAAATCAATTGGTTCTACTACGTGAAATGGGTAAGATATAGATTCTTTGCCGAATATAAGGTTCATATCGAAATTACCAAGGGTAAGTACAGCATTTTCTTTACTATCTATGCCTTTTAATTTAATTATGTTTTCATTGAGTTTCAGGTCGGAGTATGATTGAATAGAGGTCTTTTGGAGAAGGCAGATCGAAGATCCAGTGTCTACGAGTAAAATAAGTGGTTTCTCAGAAACGGATGTTTGAATGCAGACATGAGGTAAGGATATATTTCGATTATACGATATTTCATATATTTTATTTTCTTCCAGGAAATTGTCAGTAAAGCAGTTTTGGGCTTTTACTTGGGGCTGGTTACCCGTGAGACCTTGGATTTAGGAGAATGGACACTTGCTTGGGGCTGGTTACCCGTGTGGTCCTTGGATTTAGGAGAATGGACACTTGCTTGGGGCTGGTTACCCGTGTGGTTCTTGGATTTAGGAGAATGGACACTTGCTTGGGGCTGGTTACCCGTGTGGTCCTTGGATTTAGAGAATGGACACTTGCTTGGGGCTGGTTACCCGTGTGGTCTTGGATTTAGAAGAATGGACACTCGCTTGGGGCTGGTTACCCGTGTGGTCCTTGGATTTAGTAGAATGGACACTTGCTTGGGGCTGGTTACCCGTGTGGTCCTTGGATTTAGGTAAATTGGTGCCGTTGACATGGAAGGATTTTGTGAGAGGTCGTATTTTGGGCCTCACGAGGCACCTCCGTGAGCCCACTATTCGTTTAAATCGTGGGTTTCGTCATATTGGGTATCATTTGTGCTCGTGGATGGTTGTGGTTCCGGATTATAATAGTCATCTTCACTGGTTACACAATTAACACGAGCAGGTTTATAGTTCTCCTGATAAGGTTGCTTTTGATATTTGGGAGATGGATTAGCCTTGAACCGATTATTGTTGTACTCGCGTTTTCTACATGTTTCAATGGTATGACCTTGATTTTTACAATACCTACAGAATAGATTTTTATTATCTCGGTCATATTGTTTAGCCATTTGCGGCTTAGAATTGACATCATGGTTTGAAGGACGAGAAGGATATTGTGGTTTAAATGCAATACGATGTAATGTTGAACTTTGAGGATTACGCTTATTATACGAATTTAGGATCTTCTCCTCTGAGACGGCAAAATTGATTGCATCGTTGAGAGTGGATGGGTTTCTACTGCGGACTAGATTAGAAATTTCGGGCTTAAGGCCAATTAAAAACGTGTGGAGTGCTAAGTCTTCCATAGCCGCTATACGACCAACTAATTCGCTTTTCTTTTTATTGGATAATGTTACTTCTGTTAAGAGCTTCGAAAGGCAAGTTTCGAGGCGTAATGCGAATTGGTTAACCGGTTCATTTAGTTGTTGGCATTCCCGTAATTCAGTCATAAGATGGGCATAGTGTTTTCTTTCACCGAACTGTGTCTTAAGGAAACTATTTAATTGGTCCCAAGAGTCGAATTCTTTAATGGAGCAAGCTACTTCGGCTTTGCCTTCTAATTGTGATAATATATATTTAAATAATATTGGTTTTTGGGTATCAGAAGCTAAATCAATTGCGTTGTCACAATTAGTTAGAAATGAATTCAATTTTTCACGTGTGCCATCGAATGTTTTTATAAATTTAAATAGAGTTCCAATTTGAATATTTTCATTTTTTCTAGTTTAAGAGACATTTTATTAAACAAATTTTATAACGCGTCCACTAAAGATGTAGTTCGGTGTAATAGGCGGCAACTGTAATGTGAGGTTTAGATAAGAGCGAGTGCGGTATCGAATGTCTTGATAGTGATAATTCCGAGTAATGGTTAACAATAACAGTGAGACATTTAGAATATAAAGTTTGCAAACAAAAAATAAATTAGAATTAGTAACGCGCACAAGAAAATAAACCTTTATGTTTAGTTCACTGGGTTTACGCACTTTCACGCACTTGTTTTCGAATTGTTAGAGATGAGTTGCACTTTCGCTGGGAAATATAATGTTTTCAAGACTTACAGGAACACGTAGAAATGTACTGGAACATGACCATTTCTTTGGTCTGTTGAAGTTGAAGAGGCTTTCCCTCTCAGGAATCAGGCACGAAACAGGAACACAATCACAATACCCACGGGAAAAGTTATTCAGATTTTAGGATGTCCGAAAATAGATATGAATATTGAATTATTATTATTTTATTTGAGTTCGAGTTAATTTTGGCACTTCGACACTTTTATGCTTTAAAATAGTTTAGAATACAAGTCCAGAAGGAGACGTCCCAGGGATACCTTCACCATCGGTATCCCACCGCTGCCACCAAATTGTTATGAGGATTCCCGAATTTCGGTTTTTAAAAAAAACAAAGAAATAAAACTTAGATGAATATTGAAGGACACTTTAATTACTTTAGGACTCGGTAAATAGGGCAAGTGTCACGCGCGGATGATGGAATCGAACTGTCGCAAAGAGAGCGTCTTATTATTATGAACTATCAAAAGTGTTGACAAGGGATATAGAAAGAGCCGTTGGGCACTATCATATACATTACATATATATATGGTGAAAAGGTCATTGACTTTACCGTTTATTGTTTTTTTAAGATACATGAAGACAAAAGTGGAAAGACAGAGACTAGTGTAACTGAATAACACCCTAGTTATATAAAACAATGATCGATATTAATGCCTAAACTCATATCTGCAGAATATAATAAGATCTATGGGAATTATTGAGAATACACGTCTCGCCACGGCCATGGATCTCGGCGTCAATCCAGTTATTTGCAAAACCGCTATTTATAGCAATCCCATAGGCTAAACATTAGACACACTCAAACATCAATCTCTTTTTACTTCAAAAGTTATTTAAGAAAAATATAATTGGAAATTGTTCACTATATAATTTAATTTCTAACCTTCTTAATAAAAAAACGTCCATAATTTGTTGTAGAAAGTTATCCATATCGCATCCGAAGACAAAGCAACTCAACAATAGACTAGAATAGTTTATTACACACAAATTAATACAATGAATAACTCAAAAAACTTTCTATGAAGTTTAAAACAATAAGAAAAGTGAAGAAAACTGCGCTAACGATGGATATTATTTTTGTAAGATTGTGTGAGTTATATTGTAAATTGATATCTTCCATATTTTCTTGGATTGGATGTAGATTGAAATTGTAAGAAATAAAATAAAAGCATTGCTAATGACGAATATACACTTAAAACAAATAAGTAGGTAAGTCATCTAAGTATATTTTAATTTCTTTTACAAATGTAAGCTAAGAAGACTATAAGATCATGCCAGCTTATGTAGATTAACTTTATGGAATACTCTATAAATCTTTTGTTTTAATAAAATGAACGAAAACTAACATTTCTAAAGA
Source organism: Trichoplusia ni (assembly GCF_003590095.1). Taxonomy (NCBI): domain Eukaryota; kingdom Metazoa; phylum Arthropoda; class Insecta; order Lepidoptera; family Noctuidae; genus Trichoplusia; species Trichoplusia ni. The sequence goes on along the minus strand of NW_020799776.1, from coordinate 85 downwards.
AGTATAATATGACCTGTACTTATTACATTCTTGCAATCTAATTCCACAAAAGGATCCCGTTGTTACTTTAATATCGAAAGTTTCG
>NW_020799775.1:0-37286 GCF_003590095.1 Trichoplusia ni | reverse complement strand
TAGTTGTCCACCAGCTCTGATACCCGTAACTTACACATGTTCCAGACGTTTTGAAAGAAATCTAGTTCAACTATATTGTGTTTTTTTTTTATAAAGAGCATTGCAAAGCTTATAAGTGTTCACTTTTTTCTTTACTATTATGTAAAACACCACTGCCAAAATAACCAGAGGAAACCTGGATCCCAAATATTACAATCAGATATCACCAACCTGCAGAGAGTTAGTGTTGTGATGACCTGGAAGAGGAGCTTTTTTTAAGCTGATACTGTATTCAGTCTTCATTCTATAGCCACAATAGATCTGATTTATGCCTGATACTTATTCCAATTTTAGACTTTGTAATAATTGCCCATTCCTTTAGGTGGTTCGACCATAATTCAATTTCTTTGTTCAATTTCTTTCATTTGTTTTGTAACCCACGCTCTTAGCCGTTCCATTTTCTCCATATCAACGTTTCCAGTTATGTTCTAAATATTTACTAACCTCGAGGTTTCTATTGACATAAAGGAAAATAGTAACAACCCCTAATATTGATACAGTTTGTTTGTTTTCTCGAATTTTAGAAATAGGCTGCGTGAGTTACCTCTATTAGAATATTTATCAGAATGTTTGAACGACTTTTGTTTTGATATTTCAGTTATACGTTTATATTTAATGATGTAGTTTTTTGTAATTTTTGGTCCTCATATTTCGTCATTTTTTTCCAAAAGTAGTTGGACGTTGCAGTGCATGGTGATTTTAATAATAATAAATAATATTTTTTTAATAAATGCGGACAACATCACATACATTGTTCTGAACCCAAAAGTAAGTTGCTAAAGCACTTGTGTTATGGAATTCAGATACAACGAAGGTACCACCAACCAGACCCGAGACAATGTAGAAATAAGAATTTTTACATTGACCCGACCGGAGATCGAACCCGGGACCTCAGAGCTAGCGACACCTTGAAACCGGTGCGTAACGCCACTCGACCATGGATCCTTAAGTACACGTTGATTGACCATTTCCTTAGATAGGTGTAGCAAGTGAAATGGGTTGTGTAGCTATCAGATATTTGATAAGCCACTGGATTCGAGTAAAGTGAAAAATGATTGCGAAATCAGGAGGGAACAGTCTAGGACAGAAACATTTTTTTTTATCTTCCCTTTTTTCCACCATCTCACTTTCTTATTCATTTCTTGTGTAGCGGGCGGTTTTATTACCAAATCGAGTCACATGCACAAACACACAAGATTCAGAATAAGCTTTAGTAGATCACAAATATACTTGTCATAGGCTCGAATTGAACCAGCGACAAGTCATAGTAGGTTTGACGCGATGACCTATACTACACCCAACCAAGCAGTTTATTATCAAACCTGCAAATTATCTACATTGTTACTTACCCCTTCAATCTATTGTCATAGATTAAGGTGCGTCTTACACTCACAAGTCATACGGTAATGAATGCGTCATCATAAAAATAGAGGTGTAGAACTTGTGTGTCATCAGAAATATCAATAAACAATAAATTACTACGTCACAAATGACGCAGCATTCTACGAACACAATGTGAAGTAGGGATGTATGTTTCGGATATGTATACGCAAATTTTATATATTTATTTCGTTACCGAAATATAGTTTTACCGAAACAGTTTCTACAGTTTGGATAACGCATATGTTTTGAATTGTTTCTGTTACAGATTTCTTTTTTTAATTGTTAATTTAAAATGGATATGCGGTAACGACTCAGCTGTCAATGAAGCAAGATGTGATGTATTTACTAAAACCCTGCCAATATCCGAAACTTTCATATCGATTTCAACTTTCGGATATCCGATTATTTCGGTAACGTAATTCGATAACATCCCTATTTTTAAGTAAGTTTAAGTAAGTAACCGAGTAATTTGACTAATTCGAAGGGCGAGGTCCAATCATACAACATTATCAGGTTTTAACCCTTTGCTATGAAGCAATTATCTATTGGTCGTTAACTAAATGGGTTAACTTTAACCGAAGGTAACACGCGATCGAACCTTCTAAATGGTGTTTTGTTTTGATTTTAGTTATTATGGGTTTTAGTTTTACTGTAATTATATGTAACTTGTAATTTGGTTTGGGGATATTTTGTGGCTGTGACGGACTTTGTATGGAAATTTATGTAATGAAGAGTTTATAATGTGGCTTTTTATAAGATCGATCTGAGCTATAAGTTAAACGGGCTGCAAAAATAAATTTTATGATAAAAAAACTTAAAAAAAGAAGATGAAGCTCTAACTAGTACAAATTCAATGTGAGTTAAATTAAAAACACAATTCATAAAAGGAGAAATTTGAACTCACAAGACGTGATCACATCATTTTTTTGTTGCTGTAAAAATACAATTTTGTTATGATTATAGAAATAAAGTACCTACGGTTCGAGCATAGAAAATAACCCCTTTTTCAAGCAATATAGAGAGCAAGGACGAACAATGTGCTAAATATAATATCAGCCAAGTGTCCCTCTGCTAGGCACAGGCCTCAGCCTATATTGAGAAGGGAAGAACAGCCACCATGCAGGTTTACGATACCAAATTACAACATTTGAAAGCTAAGTTTCAAAACGACAAGATGCTACAGTTTGTCAGTGGACACTGTGTCTTAGAAGAATGAAGAAAATATATATAACTATGAACATATTTGTGCTTTGCCTGTTTTGGGATCGAACTTGGACATTCTGCAAACAAATCGCAAAATAGAATTGCAAAACCACTAATGCTTATAATATCCAATCAATATAAATTTTATTAAAATACGAAGTTTATGTACGAGCATAATATTTATCACATAAAACTATCCTACACAAAATATTCTTGGTCATAACCCCAAACAATATTCGTATCCCACTTTAAATTAACATTTTTCAATGGGTTATATCATATCCTATGCAAACATAAAAATAATGTAATTTCGTAAAATTAGCGGCTCATGTAATAATATCGTAGGCCAAACAATATGAGGGATAAATATTTATTAAAGACCCGGAAAGTGTCCACTATTGGGTCACTACTGGGAGCAGAGCTTAGTGGGAAATGGATGTGGTATTTGTGATGTTTGGAAATATTTTGTTGATCTATTGAACTGTTTACCCATTTTGCTGTTAAAAGGATGATGCTTCGAAAAATTTATTTCAAAAATACTTTAGTTTTCTAATTGTTAATTTCTATCAGCTTGTTTTTATCGACTCTTCTTTGTTATCAGCGATTTAGTACTGCCACCCTTTATAAAAAGCGTTTAAAGACAATTATGTTATATTAATAAATTAAGTTATCTATTTAGCTTTTGCGGCCCGCTGCTGCATCATTTATAGCTGCAAAATCATTAACCTCCTTTATGGCTATTGGATACCCTGCTGCCTTTTCACAAAATCGATAGAACTATTTGACATTGAAAAGTCTACAAACATACACACACACACACACAGACACACATGCTTTGTCTGATATAAGTGTGATCACATTAGTGAAAAATTATCAGCCAATTAAATAGATTTAAAGAAATGTGTTTGATTTCACCTCCTCCAAAGTTTCTATAATGCAGGTAGGTTGTTGGTCAAGCGGCGTTAATATATGTAGCCCTCGGGGCGCCCTTTCGTTACTCCGACTGTCATACCGTGTTTTATTATTTATCCACGCACTGGACAACCCTGTTCCATAGTTTGCTTCATAATAGAAACATATACGGTTAACTACGTAATTTGTGGACGGAATTCAGGTATTGATGTGAAAATTTTTGTTGGGAATACGTTTTTTTTTCTTCAAAATTAAGTAGTGATCAGTTTTGATGTATTTTTTTGTCGAGTTTTGTGTTCGATCAGGTTTTTTATAATGTTCATTATATTTCACTTTCGCAAGTCGAAAAAGGCTGAATAAAAAAACTACTCGTCATTTTTTATTTAATATTGCATTCCAACTCTCATGTAGCCATGTGTGTATGTATCATTCAAAAAGACAAATACACAATTTTCTTCAAGAAAATCGTTGAAATTAAACTTCAACACACATAACAAAGCCTCTATTTCTCTACAAAAGTCCCGAAGTCCATTAAAAAACCTAACTTTATAACCTTTACATTTAACAAACCGTATCAAAAGTCAACCCTCCAGTGCTCAAGCAATTAAATCAAAAATACACACGCCAGCGATCGTTTATTAAAATTGACAGGCGGGCCACACCTGCGTCGAAGGGTTAACTCTACAAATTGATTCGTTCGTACACACGTCGTTATTAAAACATTACACGGTTAAATGTGGAGTTAACTTTTGTATTGTTTGGGCGTTTTAGGGTTAATTTTAGTTGTGGACGGTTTTGTTGATGGTTTGATATTTATGGGTTTTGTATGGTGGTATATGGAAAAAAATAAATGGAAGTAGTTTTTAGGTCGAAGTTTCATATAAATAAACAACTACTACGATTACTGGTCAAGTTAATTGATCACAGGTAAAACTACGCTTGATAAGGTCAATCCGAAGATAGGTGATCATCTAGGTCATCAAGAAGTCAAGAAGTTTCTCCGTGCTTCGGAAGGTAATTTAAATTTGAAGTCTCGGCTGTTTTTTACATCTTAGACAGTCTTTACAGGTGTCAAAAGCTAGGAAGTCTGACAGCTGAGTCTAAGGATTTTAATTATTAACCAATGACAAACAAATGTTACGAGTCTGTTGCTTTTCATCTCTTTTACGAACAGGTGTTACTGTTATTAAAACTGTTCCTTCAAACAAGAGGATGAGTTTTTTTTAATAACCTTAATTGTAAATTAAACTGTGAATTGTATAAATTAACTTAATGCCATTAACATTTTACCTCAAGAGTATTATTGTATGTGACTTTTGTAACTTTCAACTTGTAAGGTTTTATTTATTTTTAATACGAATTATTAAGATTGAAAGATGTTAATTTGACTACTTTCGGATGACGAAACGTTTTTGTTAGATGTTGGCGGGTCGACTGATTTTTGGGCGGGATTGATGTTATTTTTGAATAGTGCAGAGAGTTGTTAAAAGTACTGTTGATTAATATCACCTAGGTGTTATAACTTTTGTAAAACAATATTGATTGGAAAAGAAAAGTGTAATTTAAGTACAGTGTGGAGTTTGATTCGATATAACCTGTTATAAACTTTTGTCTATTAAATAAATCACAATAATAAGATTAAAATGTATTTACTTGATAAATAAGAAACAAGCTTGCACACTGTTTTTAAATTAAAGTACCTGAAGAGACAAATCTTAACTCGATTATGTATTTTTTGAGCTCCTAACTCTACCTTCCAGTTCCAGCATCAGCTCAGCTCTGTGACATGGTATAATATTGCATTATCACACAATATTCATAAACCGAAAACATTTAAACTACACCGTGATTTTTTTGTCGTCTTACAAAAGCAGCCCAGTTCATGTATCCAATGACTAGAACACGTTCATGATAAAAAAATAGGTATATATGAGATTTGAAAAAAAAATAAATGCAATTTTTATTCAATATTATGATGCAATTCGTAGTTTTTTAGAAACACAGCTCTGTTGCGAGCGCGGTCCGAGCCTTGTAACAATGGTGAGGCGCGCGGGCGGCGGCGTTTTTATCATTTTTAAGAGTATATTTCAGATTTCTCTTGTTTGATTTTCTTTGTACTTATTATTGATGATAAAAAAAAAATCGCGCCTAGGGGTATTTTACGTCGGATACATGAACTGGTCTGCTTTTGTAAGACGACTAATCACCGTGTATATCAGAAGCCAGGTAGTGACTCAAATCAGATTGCAAGATTCCAGACAAAAAACGTACAAATAAAACGAACTAAAATCTTGTTAAATGTAGACCTCTATTATATCACTTAGATACCGAAACCTCGAATAAAAGGTATACTATATATTTTCGGATTACAAAAGCTCCATTGAATCAGTGATCAAAGACAGTAAGTTGTGGAGATAGCCCGATACAAAGTTTGGTAAAATTGTTATTGTATTGTAAAATATGATAGCACTTATAACGAAAAACAATACAGAAGTTTACTCTATAAATAATGTACGAGAGATTGTGAGGGGTTAAGTGGGGGGTACTACGGAAACTCGATCGGTATTCGAATATGTGAAAAGTGGGTTTAGGTTTTTTTTTATGCTTTTATTATCAATTTCGTATTAGGTAAATAAATGATTGGTTTTGTGTTAAAGGAAAATTTGTACACCTAGAAAAAAGTTTGTAGTCTCTAAATAAATCAATATTCGACAATATATCATTATGTATTCAAGAAGCTTACATAAGATTTTACTGAAGAAAGAATTGCGCACAAATACGTTGAGTTAATGAAGGATAATTTTATTGACTGGTTTATTAATAACTAGCTGTTGCCCGCGACTTCGTCCGCGTGGCTAGAAGATATAAGTTATAATTTATACCTGCCTGCTATCTATCTATCTTCCTTCTGTCTATTTTGTAGGATTCAGTCAGCGTTTGCAATGTAAGCGCAAAAAATGAGTTTTATATATTATAGAACGACCTCACATTAGAAACCTCAAAAATTGTAGCCTATGTGTTATTCTGATGTATAAGCTATATTGTGGTAAAGTTTCATTCAAATCCATTCAGTAGTTTTTACGTGAAAGAGTAACAAACATACATACATCCATACTTACAAACTTTCGCCTTTATAATAGTAGTAGGTTATATTTATAAAATCAATTTACATAGAACACTTACCTAAAACCAGTTCTGTTATCTCAGCCTTGACTCAAACTCATCATCACACGGTAAGATATCGAGTTTTCCTTTCGAGAACCAATAGTAGTAGTGTTATAGTTAACTACAGTTACAACGTTTTCCCCGTCGATTAAGATAAGTTCGAGCACTCGATAATGATGTAAGTTTCCGTGTGTCGTGGCCGACATTTTTTCGTGTATGGTCAGAGAGAAAAGTACGAGATAGCTTTCTTTTTTAGTATTTGTTTTTGAGTTTGTTGAATAGCTATGATTGTTTTTGTAATTGCAGTTATGAACCAAAGGTATGTTAGAAAGCATAATATTACCTTATTGACGTTTGCAATTTCAACTACTTTTTTTTAATTTAAATTCACAATTTTCGGCGTCGCTGCGTAACATTAAAAAATACAATGCTTCTACGACAAAAAATCTAAGACGTTTTATCCAGAAAAACAACTTATGTAAAACCATATTGATAATAACTTTGTATGATGCCTACCTACGCTCAGTTATATTAAACAACATTGTTTGTCTAAAACAAGTTTAATTTTTGTAGCATTCAAAACACAAAAAAAAACCAAACACAGTAATTGACTGACGATCACTGGTTCTGCTGACGCTACAAATACTATTGAAGCGTGTAGATACAGTCAGCATAATACGTGGGATGATAAACGATTGTTTCCAACTATTGTCGTTAGGGGTTGTTTTTATTTTTTGCTTGTTGTCCTGTTATACTCCATGACAAGTTTCAACAATGTGCTATTACTAGTAATCACTGATATTTTAGGTAGAGCTTAACAAAAAAGTAGAAAGTATTAAGTTGTCTTTGACCCTTAAATAAGTTAACCGCTATAGAAAAATCGAACACAGATAAAACTTTGAACTAAAGATCTAAACATGGCATTTCCATTAAAGTGGGACATCAAAAATTTTATTCAAAGAAATTAGATCAAATAAAAATATTGATTGTATGCTTATAATAAACTTCGGGAGGCGGTTTCATAATTATTTATTTATTAAAGGTGGCGCGGTGTCAGTTCATGATTAAGGACTTCGGTTGGGCATGAAACTAGTCTGGCTGGCCAAAAAAAATCCTGAAAATTGTTATCGAATTTTAAAAGCTATGATTGTGATTACTTCCTTCGTTTTCGTCGCATACCGTAGCTACTCGAGTATTTTTCATAGTAACTCAAAATATCCATCATAAGGCCAATGATCTAAAACCATATACAAAAACACAAACAAATAAAGTGTCCTACCATCAACACCGTTCGCCATTACCTATTAATGACATCGACGAAAAAAATCGCATGCGAAATAAATTCTCTTTAAAAAAAATAACGTTGAATCCCACTGATGAGAGTAATATTTCTCCCAACTGATATTAAGTCATGTTTAAGAAGGTTCGTCATTATCCTTAATAGTAATAGATATTTTATTTTGTCGCGTTTCGCTTTGGGGTGTTTACACAATATTTGGGGGAGCGATTATGAAAGCGCTCGATATTTTCACTCGAAATCGTAATTATAAGTAATCAAAATTTAAGTAATATTATTTTAATTAAAAGGTTTTTACACGTATTTCACACGGAGGCTTATATAATTTGCTTTTGCAAGCCAGCAACCTAAAGATAGTCTCTAAAGATTCTTGACACATAATTATGTATTTTAGTATGTAAAATTTCGTATGTAGGTAACATAAAACCTAAGATTATTCAATTCAGATAGAAAGTCAAAGGTAATTTTTGTGTGTAAGTAATAATTGCTTGAAAATAAAAAACACTATAATGCACTTCATTTTGGTTAGGTTTTTGTTCAAGCTTCAAACACTTGTCGAAGAAATATCGCACACTTGAATCAGTAGAGAATATATCGATCGCCTCCAGAATAAGACCCCTGATACATTTGCCGTTCGTTAATAGGTTTTTCCTTCATAAAGGGAATGTTAACCTATTTATTATACAGCTGATATTAAAAACGAGGGGACCAGCGCTGTCATAATACAACAAGATTAAGAACGTACATTCTCATGTCTGTCACATTACAAAATATAAAATACCAATTTTAAATATATTTTTTTTTTCATAATTAATTTATTTTGTGTATTTTTTTTTAAACTTCAGGACAGTACAGTCCATGTTGTCAGTGTCTCTCCATTAAGCCTCTTTTATAAGGCCTATAAAGAACTTGGAAAAGGCTTTAGATGTAATCTAATCTTGTTGAGCGAATCATTCAAATGTGAGAAAATTAAAAGTCTAAGTTACGTGATGTAAAGTAAAAAGTTATCTACGATTTTAATTACAAATTTCGTCGTGAAGGAAAAAAATAAAGCATTTGTTTAACAGTTTTATGATGATGGTCAAAATGCAAAATATTTTCGTTTTGAACGGTCATATCCATGGCATTTTTGAAAGTCACAAAAAAGTTGTTAACGGGCAAAGCCAGAGCATTTTCCTAGTTTAAATAGACGATAGAATGTCTTTGTATCTTAATGCGATTGTCACGGATTGTTTGGCGTTCTCAATAGAGGGTTGAAAGTGCGTTTTTATTAAAATTTTAGAAGAACCTTTTAATGTTAATAAAGTCAAAATACTTTTTGGGAATATTAGATATTGGTAAAAAGGGGATTGTAGCTAAGTGTGTTCGTGTGACCTTATATACATATTTATGATTTTTAGAAATATTAAAATATGTTTTGGTCGTCCAATACTCATAATATAGCTGGAGACTGCATTTTTACTATTTATGAAAGGCAATAAGACTATAAGTTAAGCAAGAAAATATTTTAACATCATTGCATCCAGGTTAGTCTCCATATGGGTTGTCCATATCCAGAAATGTATGCATCTGTAGAGTGATTAGCTGATATTCCAACTCTAATTACTGACAGCTAGGGTTAAATTGGTAGTCATTTCATCTAACAACTAGGCTTAGCATGAGATATTGTATTTGTTCAAAGCCAACCAATAGATTAATACTTTCCAAAAATGCAGTTTCCAAAACCTTTATTTACCGAAGGAAGACAGTATTTTTAAAATATTTAAAATAAATACTTACCCCCTAAAAACTAAAATCCCGATACAAATTACCCACACCATAACCCTGAAACGCCGTCACATTTAAAATTCGCGATACGTGCGGCGGGTACTTGAGGCCGTCACATTCGCACCGTATTTATCACTGGATCAACCGGGATCCGAGTAATGCCTGCCTCCAATAACTCATCCGTTCGCGTCTCAATAAGGGGTCTGTATATCATATCGTAGGAGGAATAAAAGAAAAAAAAAGATATTTTATTTTTAGGTATTTTCCTACGGGTTTTGTTCGATAGACGGTAGATACTTTTTGGTGAGTGTTGTTTGAATATTAAATGTTTGAAATTTACAATATATGTATATATGGTTTTTTTTTAAAGAATCCCGCAGTAAGGAATTTAATCCTCTTGTCCCGGGGGTTTTACAAACATACAAATCACATACACAAAGACACCGGTGTTGGCACTGATATATTTTTAATTTGACAAAGTCGAATTGAATATGGGCACACCTTATTACATCAACGAAAAACTTAATTGTTGAGAAAAAAAAAACAAAAGGATTTACAGCTGAATGTCAATACAATGCAAAAGATACCGCATCCGATAAAAACAAAACCATCTCGCATTTGGAACACATTTTTAAAATGGTGTTTAAAGTTCGACATAAAAAAGATTAGGGCATGGTACAAAAGAAAGATAAACTCGGTGATATTATTACTACCAACTTTCGTGGCACTATTTTGCAAAATATTTTGAGGACATTTTGAATAGCTTTCTCGAAATCAAAAGCAAGAATTTTCATAATGATTTATTTAATAACGTAGGTATTTGTCACGCGTATTTATCGGTATAGTCCAACAAGTTTCGGACCCATACTGAGTCCTTAACCACGAGCTGATGCGGATCGCGAGTCGAAGAATTTTCAGTTGAATAAGGTATTTTTCCTTGTAACATTTTTAATTCCTTTCTCTTTTTGTCTATATGTATCTTACTAATTTATTTTCTCTTGATAAAAATTGTTTATACTGTGTTGCAACTGATGCAAATAAACTTATCACAAGATACATTTATCTCCTTATTCTATCACTTATTTGTATCTGATTGAATATACGTTTTGAAATATGCAAGTATCTCTTGACTTAGACCACACACGGAATTAAGACAGCCATAAAACAATGTCAAGCATGCGAGTGTTAAATTTGTCGCGATCCGTTTGCTCTATCGATCAGGAGAGCTGTCAGTCGCGGATTCAAACAAATATATCGCTATTAAATGCACCACACTTAAGCCAGAGCTGATTTAGATGGAAAACGTCGTGTAAGTTGCAATACATTGCGTAGCCTAACAGCTTTGGAATCAAAAGTGATGTCTCGTTGCTAGCAATGTATAGAGATTTGAACAATATTTTGGCATCGTCTGTATTTGAATTCAAGTGTTACGAGTTGAAGCTGTCAATTGAAGATTTTGTCGATATGTTATAGGGATCACAAGATACGAGTTTGGGAGGTTTTTGAAAAACATTGTAGGAGTTGTTGCGTTGGTATGGTGTTATAAAATCATCGTTGAACAACGATTAGATATCTCTTTACGTTAATTGTTTTATGGTTATTGGTACCGGAAGTCAGCAACGACTTGTTTTAAAATTGCGTAAATATTTTCTGTGCAATACATACCATTAAGAATTGTTTAATAATTAAGACATTTAGAAAAAATCACTTACAGAGCAAATACTCAGCAGAACTAATATAAACCACTCATCATAATGTTAATCAAATAATCAATTGAGAGCAACATTAATTAATCAAAACAAGCTAATAAGTTAATTACCAATGAAAACCACAAATAATAAATTCAACAAAGCTATTAACAATATTACATTTAATTAATTAGGACGCGCGTTTAGACGCGACACGCGTTTAGTAGCTATGTGTCAATTTAAACGCACAAATCCGATTCGCATCCATCACCGATCGCGGCATTAGCATTAGCGCATTAATTAACAATTAGTTGGACGCGCGTCGCCGCGTCAACGCGTCCGCTACACGCGCGGCTTGACGGCTGTGGAGGTGGGGTCGCACTGACAGCGAGAAGCGGTTTTGTTGCAATTGTATACATTAATCATTTATGTGATATTGTTTCAAATTGAATAGTGTGGTGGGTGATTTGTGATTTTATCTAAATCTATACTGACATGGTCTTAGCGAAATAAATATCGTAATTATTTTTCCGTAACTTATTTTTATTTAATAAAGACATGTAGCTAATGTGTAGCCGACGTACGTACAAGTTACATTTAAAAAAATCTAATCGCCGCTAATGTAATTACAGGAATGTAACGCAAAATAGCCTGCCTATACAAATTGTTACTAATTTTAGTCGAAACAAAAACTACGAGTTACATCACACATGGTTCTCTCTAGATCTTGAGAGTTTCATTCCGATCATCTTGTACTTCACCATTATACGACATTACACCATTAATAACTATCTATTGAAGACTCTTTTACCCGCTACCCGCTCGCAGTGTGACCACCGCTCAACTTTGACGTTTGCGACACGTAATGAAGTTTGTGGCGTGAGGTTGTCAACGCAACATGCTGCTGTCAAGTCGGACATCAGAACCGTGTTTAGAACGGTCCAGCATCGTTTGTTATGAAAAATACTTAGAATTCAAATGTTGAAATTTGTAGAAACTAACCTATTTTGTTTTATTTCGTTTGTAAGGATAGGTCTTAGTAAGTTCTAAATTCAAGATGATTTTATTTTGATTTAACTTAAATCAAGATCTTTTAACTTAAGTGATTGGTAATAAAACGGTTTTGGTAGTATTTTGATAGTAACTATCGTGAGAATGATTCATTATTAAATGATGTAACGGTTTACTCACGCGTATTAATCGGGGTAGCCCAACTAGTTTCGGACCCAACCGGAGTCCTTAAGTTTTGTTTTTTTTCTCGCATTAAATGTAAAACATAATACATATAATTATTTACAAACAAACATTTAGAACACAGTTATAAATTTTATAATGACTATCATGAGCCAGATCTTAATTTATTTTATTGTACTGATAGCCGAGTGGTCGAGGTCATTATCCGAACCAACTACACGCAAAGTGTCAAAAGTTCGATCCCCGCGTGGGACAAGCGTCTGTGCGATCCAAGAATGGTTGTCATTCTCACAAAATATTTCTTTACAAAATCGATTGTAACCCAAACATATATAGATACTCTCCCCTAAAACAACGAATACCGTCAATAGATACATATCAAACAAAACACACACACACATGCACACACAAATTCGTTTGCAAATTGGCTCAATCGTCGACAAGCGTTCGGCGAGATAGCACGCAATAAAAAATGTGTTAAGTGCCCTTATTTCACTGAAATTGGGTATAGATTTTATTTAATCATAGATAAGAAGTCGTTCCATTTTTATTCAGATTGACATGATAAAGGAAATTGTTTTTTGTATGAGCAATTTGTCGATGCACAAGTTTTTATCTGGTATTTTATGTGTTTCGAGTTTTTGGTAAATGTTTATAATATTTACTGAAATAAAATAGTCTAATAGAGGCGCCACTGCTCAGCCCTGGTTTAAGCATAGATCACCATGCTATATCACTGTGCTAGCGATTTCACAGATTCCAATGTTCCTCACGGTGTCTCCTTCGCCGTTTATCAATGGTGACATTACCCGTTTTCGGATCGAACCTGCACCATGCGCATACGAACCCATACGAAGAACCTCGGTATGAACATTACAAAAATGACCAAAGCAATTTTCTGGTTCTTAATTATTTAAGTCTCCAAAGAACAGAAAGAGATATAATATATAATCTGTGGCCATCTGAAAGACAGCGAATAGCGTTCTTTTTCTACGCTTTGAGAATGGGATTCTTAAAAAGTGATGGTTTCATCCAATATATTAAAATGTTAGCAATCGATTTAAAACATAAAACTTTACAATCCGTAATACGCGAACCCTTAACTTCTCAATAAAAATGCTATAAGTTTGGGGTTGCCAGCAGTGTAATTTTTAATACATGCAACATTTAATAATAATCTGTGGTGCGTGAGAGGGTGTATTGGTGGTTGAATATTGAAAACTGATGTTCGATATTTAAACTGTTTTGGGAGGGAGAAGACGTTTTCCAATTTCGAAATTGTTTTGTTCTTTTTATTCATCGAGTTGGGTGATTTAGAATTAGGTATTATAATATTTTTATAAGTACTTATTTTTATATCTGTGGTTACATAAATAACTTTGTTGTCCTAAAAAACACTTTGCGGGTTTTCATAATTTTAGTTTTCGACAAATCTGACACTATTCTGTGTACTTCAATCCTGTTTACTTAAATTATAATGGCGACAAAACTAAGAGAAATGACTGAATAAAATTACCAAGAACAACTAGAATAGAAAAAATCTAGTTCAAAAGTACTGGATCTTTTTTTTCTTCTATTTAAATGGCGTCTATTACCCTTCAAGTGTAGTTACCGTTAACACTCAGTATTGTTTCCAACATAGATTTATACGCGATATAATTTTTCAATTTTCGAACGCAATGTCTCGTTGTGAGAGGCGAGTATGCAAAACGGTTGTTTATTGCGTTACTCGCAGTATGGTTAGTGTGTTCGATACTATTATGTATAAATATAAATCATTAATGTCGTATTTTATTATTTAAAAAAAATTACGCATTCTGAATTTTGTTATGATTAATCAAGAGAAAATGTTTTTTTTTTATTGATTTTATTTTTATTTAAGTAACAAGTTGTTATATGCACTGCACATAATGCAAGCATAAATTACTTGTTTATATTTTGTGATAGAAAAGAGATACAAATCAATGAAAAAAATAGCTTCACATGCAAATATATTATGTAAGAGTTTTTATAACACACTTTTCCGATTAGAGTATTCACTGCTAGGGATCCAAATAAATTAATAGAATTTATTTTATACTATCTAATACAGAGACATTAACCGAAATAATTATTCAGAGAAGCACGGAGGAAACATCATATCACTGAAGGAATCAAACGCCGGAAGCGGAAACGAACGTATTTTTCGAATTTGAATTCCGAACTCCGACTACTTCCGAGACGGAAACTTGGAGATTTTACGTACGAGATGAAACTTTAAACGGAACGATGGATTTGTATTTACTTTAGAAATATAACTGCGTTTTAAAATTTAACGAATTTCAGGACAGACAATAATTCTGGACACAGAGAATGCCATCCGGTTGGCCATGTTTGTATTATTGATTATAAAAACGGTGAAACGGGTAAATAAAGGCATTTTAGGCGTGGAGAAACACAGTTTTTACAGAGAATTAGACGTTTTTCGAGACAAAATAAAAAAAGCAGGCTAGACCAACTGATCGTGATATGTCCGGGTTAGATCCCCGCGTAGGAGAAGCATTTGTTTGCACTTCCAGTTAAGCAGTAAAGCAGACATGACCATCATCAGCTGTAATGAACCCACAGTTGGGCAAAGACCTCTGTTTCTGCCACTCTACTCTATTTCTTGCCCTGCGCATTTATCCTATACCTGCTATTTCTTTCATGATTCCTGCCAATCTTATTCCCGGCTAACCAGGATTTTGCCGTGTAGGTTTTGGCCACCATACAACCAGCCATAACCGCGGGTAAAACCTGGTATTATTAAATGTTTTTTCAGTATAACGTATTAAAATATTTGTATATATTTTCTCAGTAATATATGTAACGTACGGAGCAATATGGCGGCATGTCTCCGTTGCTATCATACGTGACATTGATTCGCTTCTTTAAAACGGTATATGCTAGAGGGAGGCAAGAAAATGGCGAAGTAACGAAACTATCAGGGAAAAATGTTGTACCATTACATTGCCTAGTGATTTGTTGATCTGTGGATGGGTGACCATCGTTGTAATAAGGAGTCCCTGCGTGTTTCGGAAGTCTTGTTAAATTGTAGGTCCTGATTATTGTTTATACAACTTTCGGGAGGTGTAATTAGAAGCTAGAAAGTCTAATAACCTGGTGTGTGTAACTAGGTTGAGCAGTTCATATAGAAAAAACACTATTACTTAGCTACATCCGGCTACCCCAGTTATACCCCAACATAGTTGGGAAAAGACTAGGCTGATGACGATGTTTTTCACTTTACGTGTCTATTGAGACATTTATAACTGTATAGGTACTTGCATAAAATCGCTATAGTAAAAAGTACTGAGGCAAATTTGAAAACGATTCGAAGTGTATCCATTATATTACAACAAAGAAAACTTCCATATTTTTCATAAAAATCGTCCTAAAATTCTTGCTTCCATACCACATACCTCCTACCGCCCTAATGCAGATAAATGTAGTTCAGAAGAGGGATTTTTGATAGCCCCGCGAGGGACGAAAACTATTTATATTGAATTTGTTATGTTAACATATTTATTATTTCGCGTTTGCCAAACGATTTCCTACATACGTCACTGTTTCTTTTGTCATTTGTTTTCAAGAAAGGTAAGACCGCTGTCAAGACGGCGGCCATGTTTGAATTCGAGTTGAATTTGGAATACTTATGATGGCTGGTTTACGATGTTTGAATTTAGATCGTTCTGGATAAAACGGTTTTTTTTGTGGAAGGATTGTGTTAATGGTTTTTTTGAGATTATTTGTCGGTTTGGTTGCCATGGTTACAGAACAGTGTTTGTTGAATATGGAGAGTGCAAGGTTTGCACTAATTCTTAATACTATACCATGGACCATTAACGAGAAATAGAAATCCTACAGTGACGAAAATTCAAAAGATTACCAATGCAATGGCATAGCTTGTGAATATTTGAATATTGACAAATTCCATCAAAATACCTAACTTAAGGAAAACATACAAATCCTACTGGTAATGTATGTAATATAACACAATTCAATCCCGCAATATTTGATAAGAACAACAAAAACACAGCCAATTCAATCTCACTTAAGGCCAAGTAATACCGTAAAGGGAAAATTCCATCCGTATGGTAAAACGCCTGAAGCACACGACACGATCATATTCACCAAATTGAGATAGCACAAATTACATTTGATTTTATTTTACAATTTCTTTTCGATAGCTTCGCCTTAATAGTGACTTATGTGACGGTGAAATGATTTTGTGTTCTAAGAGTTTGTGTTAAGGTTATTATTGGAGTGTGTGTGTGCTATCGCGATTTTCTTCGCGTATTGGAAACATACGAATAAAAAACCCTCGTTAGGAAAAAAAACTGCCGATCTTATTAATATCAAATGCTTTTTCCTATCTTCCATAGTATTAAAAAAAACAGTGTGTTTATTCATATAAGACTTTCAAATAGGGGTAAATATTTTTAAGCAACTTGTTTTAATTGGAACAACTATATTAAACCAATACGAACTACTGAACCCATAGCTTATTAGCATTTGTATACCATATTTTTTCCTATCAAATTGTCTATCACAGACATCAGCAGAAAATACACAAATATTTTGACAAAATCACCGGTCCAATCAGCCTCAACCAAAAAAGTGACTGCACGGATAGCCGAGTGGTTGAGGTCACCATGCAAAAACCTTATATATCTTTATATAACTTTTTTATTTCTCACTTTCTTAGCTTGTCTCTTTAATTGGGTTTGAAGATTGGCAGGCGTCGGAGTTTTTAGAAACTCGAAACTAGTATTACGTAAAAATAAAATTAAGATATTTCGTTTTATAATTAACTTTATTGTATAAGGGCGATTTGAAAACAATTGAGAGAAATACTAGGTTTTTTTCTTAAATGTGACAGTATTACGAATGAATGGAACCCTCTTTATATTTTGACTGCACGGTTGAGTTTACCAACCAAAATCACTGCGCCCATCGTGTCACTGATTCGATCCCCGCGTAGGACAAGTATTTGTGTGATCCACAAATATGTACTTGATCTGAGTCTGGGTGTCATTGTGCATGTGATTTGTATGTTTGTAAAATCCCCCACGACACAAGGATTAAATTCCTTAGGGCGGGAGTCGTTAAAAAAAAAGAACGAAAAGAAGAAAGAACAAAGAAATGTGTTTTTTTAACCTTTAACATTTTAACAGGCCTGCCCATAATACCGCTCCGTATATCCCCTCGCGACTAATGTTCAATACTTGATGTACACCAAATGTGATCTTTTGGCAGCAGGGGTGTGCGTTATTGATGTCTTTCTTGAGATATACATGTCTGATACGACTGTAATAGCCCTGATTTAGCCACCCCTTGATATGCAGATGTTTGCCACTAAGTGATTCGCGGTTTCTGTGCGTTTGCATGTTTTTTTTTGTGACGGGGAAACTGATGTTTTTTGTAATTTTAGAGAAATGTTAAAAAATTGTCTTATGATGTTTTTAAGTGTAGTCATTATGGTGGTACTGAGGCTAATATAAAACTAGATTTTTGTTTTAAAATTCAAGTTTGGTGATAGTAATTTGATGCGTATTTTTGACATTGCTAATAGAATTATGATAGGAGCTCGCAACACATAAAAAAAAACTGGCTGCTTGCTTGTTGTATTTGTCTTTTTATATGAAACAATTAATTATAATCTGCCTAAGAATTATTCAGTTTATGCTTCAGCCGTCTGCATCTATAGGTATATCAAGTCATTCCTGTACGTTAAAATATAGTCTGGATAATATCAGTATTAGCGTTAAAACCGCAATTTTAGACTTAGGCTGTACATAGTTAATGTCACTGATTTCAATTCAATAGTTCACATTTAAGTTAATACTATATTACATACCGAAATGAGTTTTGATTAATTACTCAAATACCCTAAAAATCTCAAAATAATTTTCTGAAAACCAACATTTTTATACCGCCAAAAAAAACCTTGAAACGCAATCGTACAATATCTTCAAAATACTCCCTTATCCCACATTGTCCAAAACTTTCTATTCCGTACACGTCTCACTGAGATTCGTCATCCGCCGCCTCTATACCTCTATAACTCTGTGGATGTCTCTATCCTTCAAACTGGCTCGTATTCGTCACTTTTATACCTTTATATTTACCTAGGCACGCGTAAAAGCCGATAGACAGACCAATGTATTTATAGACGCGATGAAAAAAGTTGTACTGTTTGAATAGTTTTTATTTACTTTTGTTTTTAAGAATTAATATGATTTTTTTATAGTAACTATCGTGAGACTGTTTCATTGTAATAGTTTCGTGAGTAAACCGTTGTATCATTTAATCATTTATATGAAACATTGCCTTTTAGTAAACGAAGTCTTTATTAATATCTGAAATAAGCACCTTAACGGCATCTCAAGTAGGGAGTAAAAACTTCAATGTTGTGTTTTCTTCAAATCCTTTAAAATCAATGCAGGATATCTAAAGTCTTTCAAATCTCTCAAGTATTACTTAAAATTAGTCGTTTGGAACTTTAATTGTTCCATATTTCAGACCTATACCTTTGTATACATACCGATAAACTTTTTAAGTAAAATAGGAGTCCAGACCATCCGTATCCATAGTACCGATACTTTTACAAACCAAAATCTCTTATTTCTCGAAATTTTCCCACATCATTTTTGGCCTTGCCCTCTCTATCCGTTCCTAAGCCATCCAACAATAACATCTCAGGGCATCACGTATAAGACATTTGCGAGGCGAGGGCGCGGCATGGAGCTATGTCGTATTGTGGACAGTCGTGACAGAGTTTTACGAGATCTAGCCCTGGACACCGATGTCTAATGAACATTTTTTTACGACTCTGTCAATGTCCAAAGAGTGTTGCTGATTATCAAGGTAATGAGGTATTTGGGAAACGCCTGGAAGTAAGGAAAATATGCGAGGTCAATCAAAGGGAATATGGAATGTTAGACCAAATGGCGGCAGCTTATTTTTTTTTAATCCGGTCATTGTAAATGTGGTCAGATACTCAGTCGCTCGTTGTAAAACACTGCTATGCTACTAGATGATGATGATTTTTCATTACATATTATATTACGTTAAAGAAATAAGAAAATTAAACAAATTTATGCGTGTAAGGGCAAGAGCATACGAGCGAGCACCTACTTATTTAGACTACATGAAAGTACGAAATTTAAAATAATCATTATTTCCCCTAGTCAAGCTTCACTATCATGTGTACAAATCCTTAAGTCAAAAAATTTAAGTTTCAACCAAACAATACCTAACCAACTATCAAATCTGTAACGAAATACTTATTGAATCCCCCTTACCCCTTAAGTCCTACGAGTTAACCAAAAATATCATGTCAAACCCTAACATCTTTATTTGGCATCGACAGAAGACCCAATAAAACAAGAATGGACAATTTGTGAGCAATACCCTACCTTAACGGAAGTAGGGTGCCCAAGTTATGGGCCACATAAAGCCAGGACCCCCCCTGTATGCGACAACTGGATTGACCACACTTTACGGCCGGAAAATAGGGATAGTAAAATTTTTATCTCGCCCTTTACTTACGGCAAATTTGGTCATGCTAAATGATTGGTAAAATTAAGCATATACTTTTTTTATGAATTATTCAATAATGTTACGAGGAAGTGACTTGATTTATAGGACAATATGTGAAAGGTAATTCAAAAGAGGTTCTATAGATAGAAAATAATAGACGAAAGGAAAAAGCTTCCATACTACTTTTAATAAAAGTTAGGTAAGTGCTCGTACTTATTCAAAGGTTTTATTAAAACTATGATAGCAAACGGTAAAGTGTGTTTTGCTAACAGTAAAACAAAAGGCAATAATTATGTAAATTGTGAGCTCCTTGTCTTTTTACAAAACTTATTCGTCATTTTTCTATTTACACTTCATTTTAAAAATTCAGTCCTTTTGCCTACATTGAACAAAAGCTGTTGATTTATTTTTAAAGTCTCAGAATGAGTACTGTCAACAAATGTAGAGTCACTCTCGCAACTCCTTACAAAATATAGAAAGATCATAATATTTTTACGCAGCCTTTTAAGATACAATAGTAAAATATATTCCTTCAGGATAAACAAAGATATAATTGAAGGTAGTGCTTCGTCCCATAACAGTGAGGTGTGGACTATAAAAGTACCACAAATGCGGAGCATCGGATTGACAGCCTCGTAAAGAGACGGAATGCAACACAAGGTGTGACGTTTAAGTATCTCTTCGGTAATCTGTGTTCCTGGTACTTTGTGAATGGATATTCAAGGTTTTTATTCCAAAAAGGGTGAACAACGAAAGGAGAGATGGTTTGCTTCCTGATTGGAGTCATTTGATTGGTCTATTTTATGGTTTGTAGATGTTCCTTAATGGTCTGATCTCCTGGTACTTTTTAAATATTCTCTACCCAGAGATAGGTTTTGCTTTCTGGCCAATTCATCGTCTTAAGTTTACAACTGCTACTTACTAAAATATTTACAATCTACATATTATATACAATTAAAATAAGTACTAAAACAATAATGCATCATAAAATTCATTGGCGTCGCTGCAGGCTGGGAGTGTGCCCAAAAGGCTGGCAGTATAGCTACGTTGAATGGCAATAGTAATCCTCTGAGCGAGTTAAAAGTTTTTGTTGATATTTTTTCAGTAATCTGTACCCCTGGTACATTGTGGATGGATTTTTAAGTTTTTATTTACATGCTTTAAGAAAGTGACAGAAACGTGTAGATAAAGTTTTTTTTAATAAATATTCCCTCAAATCGACATCATCATCAATCACCTCTATTTACTATAATTTTAATTGATTTTGATTATAATCCTATAAGTCCAAGTTGAAATCTAAGTATGAATATTATCGAATTATTTAATTGAACTAATTCAGTATTCAAATGAGCCAGCAAAGATTCACTAAAATATTTCGAAACCCCGAACTTTATTGAATGCATAACAGGCCAATGTCCACTTCCAAGTTAGCAGTCATCCCGTCTAGTCACCGCCCTCTTAAAATCCACCCTAAAAGTACTAAGCTGTGACTACCCACTTATCTCGTAAAATATCTATAAAAACCTATGAAACAGAATCGTCAGACGAAAGGCATTAAATAAGGGAACTAAACGCAGTCTCAATATGTTTCACAGCCGTCGTAAAAATCCACGATCCCCTGTGATTTGGTGATTTTAAGGGCATTAGTTTTAGGTGGTAAATCTTTTGGCATTTCATTAACGTATCTGAATAAATTACTGCTGTTCCACACAGTTCCAAACCTTGTAGGGAACTAGATATGACTGTACCATTATACTCAAGACATGTCCAATGTCGAATTTGAGTAACGTTTTTAATAAAAAACTAGTAAATCTATAATATATTTTTTTGTAGAGTAAGGAATCATTGTATCTAGAATGGTCTAGAACTTTTTTATGTACCTAAATGCTATTAAAGACCCTGTAAAGTCTCGTCTTATCGGCGAAACAAATTAAGATGCAGGATTTTTTTTTATTTTGTTTTTACAAACTAGCTAACAATTGATATTTCTAAATCCAATAGTCCTAGCACTTAACTTTACAATAAACCAACATTTTAATGAAAACTCTTGCGGTTTCCTTTTATCTATTCCAATCACCGAATTCTAACAAGATCCATTTTATTCGCTTCCTTAATCAAATTTTAAAATACCTTTTTTTCCAAGTAATTTTGTCGGAGCTATTTAGTCAACCCCCCAATAGTAAAAAGTCACGTCGCCGGCCAATTTAACACCCAATTTGTGTCCGCGATGTTCCTTCGACGAGGAAAGGGTTAAAAATACCCTTCGGAGACAATAAGTAGCTAATGATGAATTTGTTAGATTTTAAAAGTAGAGGAATTTGAATTACCTAAAATGTCTATTGTAAGTATGTCTACCTGGATAACTACCCTTTGTTATTGACAGGAATGAAATAGTGTTGTTTCCAGTTCTGGAAAGAGAGATCAATATAATCTTATATTGAATGGGAGTGTGTGAAAATTTTCCTAATAAACTTAAACGAGACTTTCAACGCCTTAAATAAATATTTGAGCAATAGGTTCTGGTGAAGTGTTTGTTGCAGAATTTATCTTTTATTACCAAGAATTTCCATATTAAGATGATATGCTTTTTTGAGCTCTCAAAATGCTACTCTTTAAGTGATTAATTCAAACAAAAAAAAGTAGATTTCAAAAAAAAAATCTTTGGTAAATGACATTAAAGCAGTGGGCTTTGATGACATTTAGCAAAGAAAAATTTTACGCCTGTTATTCTATAGCCTCATAGTAACGCCATTAAAAACTAAGTAATTTAACACAGGTCTGAATCTAAACAACGTAATTCCAACATAGTTTGAGACCAAGAGACGTTCTCAATTATCTTCAAACAGTTTCAAATTCCCATATCTAAACTTCGAGTAGAAACTGACCATAGAAGTCTGACAATGGCGTTAAGGCGAAGTTTCTCGCGTCTACGCGTCATAATCTTGTCCAGCGGAACCACGGTCCAGCTACTTGAGAACTTGCCCTTAAGTTGTACCGTCAAAGTTTGTCACACACGCTAAGTTTAGGATAATAGGAGGTGCGGACAATAGGAGATTTATTGGGAATTATACATCATGTTATGTAGGGATCTTGCCTACCTTGAATTTAATAGAAGACAGTACCAGTGATCAATATTATATAAGCACCGGAATCAATTTAAAACAGTCAGAAAGTCAAATATTCGGAAAGTTCTGTGTGAGTTTTAAAAGTCGCTACTAATTAACCCGACAAAGCCCTAAGATAAATTTAATATGTCTGAGAATACTCAAATCAAAATATTATCTGATGTAGTCGTTTGATGCTTTCAAAACTGGGTGATAGGCCCCTATGCACTGCTTTCCAAGTGGTATTGTTTGAAAATATCCTATGACGTTCAGAAATAACGACTCTTACTGTCAGCGAAAGAATTTTCAAACTCCGTTGCGTAGAACCAGCGTCAACAACATGACTATTCACAATCCTACCTCTTTATCACACTAGCATAGACTAATTTGAAAAACCCACACAACCAACAATTAAAGTAAATAAATAAAATAACAAGGTAACACAATGAGTTATTAATTAGCTAATTATATGCAAATAATCCTTGATTTAACGTAATTACCCGTTAATATTGATCTTTGCACTCCAAGGTTAAAATGCGGGCAGACCACTCATAATTTAATTGCAACTCATTGTAACTAAATAGTCCTGATAAACTGTGATTCCCTTAGACCTTGAGAATCTCGTCGGCTCCATCGTTCTAAAAAAAGACATGTTAAAGTGATAAAAAAATATCCTATTTGCAGAATAAATAATTTTATTTCATTTCATTTCTCTTCCGTTGAAGTTCTTGCAAAAATTTGTTTAAACAGATCCTAAATCACATTTGAATACCGCATGGAAAACAATATCTTAAACTAAAGATATATAAAAATACGAGTATCTTATTAGTTGCATCCATTTTAATTTTCCAGAATATGTTATGGTGAGCCACGTCAGAGGCGGACGGTTTAATCACTGACATAAAATTGTACGTAAAGAAAAAAACTTGCCTCTCGTCAACTAAAGTTCTCGGCGTGTTAGGTTATATACCTTACATCTTTTCAAATGGTCCTTTAGGGTCTATGTAGATGTTGCTAATCTAAATTCTGTCTAATTGACCGACTGACAATATACCCTCGTATCTTTATGAACTGATAATAATCGATGTTTCTATGTAATGACACAGTGATCATTAAATGCAAACAAATTTAACTAGTTTAATCAAAAACTTTACTCGAAAAATTACTTTGTGTTCGATTCTATCTAAAACAAAAGATTTAAATGATTAAAAACAAATGTTGCATTAAAAAATAATACTTATGCCTAAACATCTAGAATTTACAATCCGGTAATATTTCCCGATAAAATCGGAACATAATAATATAGTTGCTCTTAATGACATTAGAATATCTAGGGCTTAATAAAGTCCCAGGCAAAATAAAGCGCAAAATATTTACGCAATGTTTCAAAATTTTCGTCATATTCATATTGCGTCGTTAAAAGACAAAAGGTAACCTTGTACTATTAAAATCGAAGCCAATCATTATCTTTTATCGAGCTGTCAATTTATGAATTACTCATTCCCGGGAAAGATTGAAAACACTTTCAATTTCAGTATTTCTTTACAACACGGAACGATTAGACGTGTCTCTACAAAAAAACTTCCGCCACTTCAAAATCAGTGCTTTCAAGAAGAATTAATTTCATGTCCTTTTAAAAAGTACAAATAAATTCAAAGAGAGTCGAGATATCAGCAACACAAAAAAAACAGTGAAATTAAATGGTGACTAATTTAGAAGTTAAAATAAAGAAAAGGCTGCACAATGAAATCGGATATCGGTTTAGGAAGAAAACAACAGGAACGTAAGTTATTATTTTTCATATGTTCATTTTCATTGAATTAAGATTTTACATTTACTGCTACTGGCTTACTGGCTTAAAGCTGTGGATTTCAACAACCGGGGAAGAAAGATGATGTTTCTAACAAGTAACAACTCTTTAGTAGCAAAAATTCATTTTGTTTCGATAAATTAGTAAAACTTGTCATGTCCGTATATTAATTACTATCTGTTGCCCGCGATTTCGTTCCCGTGGGTAGAAGATATAAGTTATGATTTATACCTGCCCTTTTTTTTCACATTTTCCTATCTTCGCTCCTATTAGTCGCAGCGTGATGGTTTAGAGCCTAAAGCCTTCCTCGATGAAAAGTCTATTCAACACAAAAATAATTTTTCAATTTGGACCAGTAGTTCCTGAGATTAGCGCGTTCAAACAAACAAACTCTTCAGCTTTATATATTAGTATAGATATAGATTATTCTGTAACAAAAATTTCTCACAGAAATAATTTAATCCCCATGTCACAGTCACAAAGACACTCAGACGCATTTCAAGCATTTGTGGATCGCACAAACGCTTGTCATTCGCGGAGATCGAACATGCGACATGCCATGCATTGTGGGTTTATCCGTTAGTGAAATGCACTGTAAATGGAATGTTGTCTAGTGATTTTGATTTTAAATAATGCCTTTATTCCTGACTCCGTATATCACGGTTTATAAGACTATACATGGTAAGAGAAGGACAGACAGTACTAATTTTCACTAGGTACACTTAAAGTACTCATGGAATTTTGTCCAGATAAGCAACGAAAAAGTATACAATTTCTGTTTCTTCAATCCGGAATTCCCCGCAAAACAACGCCACAAAAGTCTGCCCAAATAAGGAAAGCCCCGACAAATTGTGTCATTATTTATTATTGTATTATCAAATGAGTTATCACAAGGTTTTGATAAAGAACTTGTTATCAAAGCGGTCACTTACACTCGTTTATGGAGCTTGATTGTCACAAAACGGTTTACTCACGCGTATTTATCGGGATCGCCCGACTAGTTTTGGATCGAAAGATTAAAAATCCGTCGAGTGCGTGTCGGATTCGCAACGATGAGGGTCCGATATTGTTTAAAGAAAAACTTAAAAGGCGGATACACAACTGTGCTTCAGAAACAGGATCCCACACCTACCTACCCAAATATCTACTTTTGGGTAAAGAACCCTAAAATTAACTATAATAAATCATTTACTAAAATTATCTTCGAAGTTCGGATTTCGATTTATTAAGGACAGGGAGGGAAATTTTGAACTCTTAATATATGACCGATAATCCAGTAAACAAATCAGTTTTATCAAATTTTTCAAAAAAAAATATTTTCAGATTTACAACCAGCTGCAAGAGTTTATAGCGAGGCATCGAATCTGCTGCCACCCCTCGAGCCGCCGCCACCGACAAGCCCGTTTGAAACCATCGTCACTGCAATGGGCCATGAGGAACATGCGCGTCCAAAGAGATTTATAAGGAACCTTCGAGAAAAACCAACAAATTCCAAAAATACATCGATTTTAAGAAAAGCCTGTACGTTCCATACGAATAGGTGAATGAAAAATAACATTTGTAAAAGGAAAATGTTCTAACTGTTGATTAAGCTAAGTTTTAATTTTTGTTGTTTTCGCAGTAACAGAAATTCGTCCTGTTATTATGTGAAAATTTCAACTGGGCGACGAATGACCAGCGGAGTCTTAAGGATAGGGCTCAGTTTTTACGCATTGAATACGGAACGACAATAGTAAAACAAAGTTTATATCGAGCAATGTATTTCGCACAAGAAATTGTAAACGGTATAGAGAAATATTTTTCTAAAACTCTGACTGTGATAATTGATTTAATTATTGATTAAAAATATTGAAAGCTAGTAATGTTCAATTTGTTTCATTTTTATAATCTTGCAATATATAAATATAATTGTACATATTTTATTAATAAGATTCCCGTTCTTATTGGCTAAAACCTTGTGTCGGGTATATCACAAACATTCAAGTCACAAACACAGAAACACCCAGACATAGGACAAGTATTCGTGGATCGCTTGTCCTGGGGATCGAGCTCAGGACAAGTGACCAGTGACCCCCCACTCCTCAAACACTCGGCTATCCGCACCGTCAATATAGGTATAACTTGTGTTTTGTGAATCATCATCATCTTCATCAGTTCATATTCGTCCACTGCTGGACGTAGGCCTCCCCAATTGTCCGCCATCGAGATCTATCGTCGTCTGCTCGCATCCAGCTCCTGCCAGCCATCTTGCGCAGATCACCACTCCACCGTGCCTGAGGACGTCCTATACTACGTTTACTGAGTGTTGTTTGTAAAATTGAACATTATTATTTTATTATTATTATAATCTCTTGAGAGCAATTTAATACTCCAATGCTTCTTTGACTGCTGAACGAATGCTTGTTCGTTCTGTATATGGTAAGAGCGCAATATAGTTTCGTATGACATTTTAAATTGACTGGTATGAGACTTCTTTTGAGGTAAAATTTGAAGAAAGGTGTACCTAAAACCTGCACGAGAAAGGGGAGGCCTATGCCCGGCAGTGGGAGGATAAAGGCTATGGATGATGACGATACCTGCACGTACTATGTACCTAGACATAAATATATGGACCTTGCCCCTTTTAGTAAAGATTTACCCTTTTGCGCACAATTTTTTTCTCTAATTATAACAGCGACCGTATATCAAGGACTTAAGGTTCATTATCGCACTATTTATTGTCGTGACTTCCACTTGGTAGTTCAAATAGATATTACTATTTACCTACCACCGCAACTGATAAATTTGTGGTTATTTTGTATTGTCTATAATAGTCACTAGCTCAATAACGTAAATAACACGACAGTGATTGAATATTAAATTGTAAAATTACTTCTGACATATTGGCAGGAATTATGCACAAACTAATGATAATAATCAACAATTTTGCCATAATTTCATCTAGCCTCAAACTATGCAAAGGATGAATCCAAACCCACTGATAAACTGGTTTGGGGATATATCGGACTACAATGGTCAATAAAAAGCACTCATATTACAGGACAATTAAGCAATTCAATGGTCGCTGAATTTGATAAAATGTGTAATCGGGGATGCGTCCAACATTCAATGCAAGTTTTGACGAGGAAAATGTCAGAAGATTCTTGCAGTTATAGAACTCAAAGATCCTTTACTTAAAATCACCTTTAATAAGAGTATAATAAATGAAAACCCTGTTTCAAATAATGATGCCCTAATTTTGGCATAAAATTTACGCACTCCGTCAAGCCTGAGACCGAACCCATCTTTTAATCATCATTAACACTGTCCATAGGTTAGTCTATATTATACCAAATGACCAATATATCTCAAGGTGTCTTTTAATTTCCAGTTACTCATTAAAACAAGGTTCCTTAATTTTAAAATAATTAGATGATCCATTGGAACGGCAACACCCATACGGATGTACTCTGGAAGGCTGTTTAATCAACCAAGGATTCTTAGGATGGGCGTACATGCTCTAATTATAAGAAAATGGAGTTAACCCATTTAGAGCAAGGTGAAATATTGGTCACAGTTTTGGTCATCAATGATGATTGTACTAAAACGTTACCTGGTACTTAAAGTGGATAAATGAAGGTTATATAGGCAACAACAGTATGGAAAGTTTAAGAAAGGTCTAGAAATTACAATCGGAGGAGTCGTTTTCATTCCTCTTACCATAATGTTTTAAAGAAATTCTTTTGCTTGTGTTAAAGAGGGACAGGACACTATACGGCGTATTGTTGCCCCTCCCTTCCACAAAACTGGAAATAATATGGTGTTAAGGGGTGTTGTTTGTCCAGCAGGTGCACCAGATAGTGTGCCTGCATGTGACGGGCACGGGCACCCCAATCAATAATTACTGTGTAATAAGAACATTATTTCGAAATATAAAGGATGATAACATTATTTTTGTCCTCATCATCTTTTGTTTTCCAATGTCCGTCTTGTAGTTTATTGTATTATAATAGATACTTATTTTTTAATTTGTCCCTCAAACATAGTTTGACCAGATTACAGTGAACGAAACATACGCGTTGCGTCACAAGCCCCCGCTCCTAAACTTTAAAGCAGTTAATCTTTTTTAATTTTAGTTTTTTCTGAAACAGGAAATATACGTGTCTAATACTTTTCAATTATCTAACTGAGGGACTAATTAGAATTTTCCTTTTTATACCCAGTCATCATCTCTTTTGGTGAATACCGGAATCTACTAGAAAGCCTTTATTTTTCCTTGCCTTCTCCATATGGCAAGCTTTTAGTCAGCAGAAGCTAGAACATAAAAAACTACAGAATTCTCTGTAATAATGTACGTTAGTTTGAACATTACTCAAATAGTTTCGGCCAAACCAGTTTCATTTCACTGAGTGTTTGAGTCATCAAGGCCGAAACTCGTAACTGTACATAATTAGTATGAAAGTATAAGTTTTTGCTGACCATTGGATTGTGACGTCTTCAGTTCGATTTCTGCGTCGGTGTTCTTATATATTTTGTGTGTTCGCAAAAAATTTTTAGAAAGTTATGGTAGGATTTTATTTAACAAGATTGATATGATAACGAATAGAATGGAATATGAAAAGTGGTGTCAAAGCCCAACTGTGGGACTTGTACTGTAAATTATGCTGATGTTACGATGTTAAATATCAAGTGTCAAACAAAATACCTGTACTACAATAAAGCAAATTTTAGATATAATTTTTTACCTACAAATTGGCGTATTGGGTTGACAAGGCAATATTTTGCATGTGGTACGCCTACGTCACCCACATGTGTAAAAATATTGCTACCTCAAAAAATCTTACTAATTATTTATTTTTATCTGATGACCAATTGTTTTCGTAATAGAAAGTGCAATGTATCATAGAGTAACGGTCATGACCCAAAGAACTCACTTCAGTCACTTCCCTAATTGACAAAAATTAATGACTGACCACAACTACAAATTTCTCTGATACACAAGGATCATTCTTACTCTTTCATTCATGTACTCATTTCAATTAGACCTCTCGCTTCCGCAAATTTATCTTACAGAAAAAAGACGTCACTGACCTCAATACTGGCTTGGACAGTTTCACAAAGTACTAGAAGCAAAACGATATATGCAATATAGACTTTAAAGCTATAGAGTTTAAGTTGAAATTCGGGTGTGTGTCAATATTATTCTTCTATTGAAGTGAACGTAGCTATCAGTTTGCAAAACGTTCAGTCGCGCATCGAACGCTGTTTTGAATGGTTATTGTTTAAAACTTTAAATATCGAATGTTTCAATTTGAAATTGTGTTCTAGAATTTGTGTGGTTCTTAATTTGAATTTGGATTTTGTTGCCGTTACCACCTCTCTAGTAAGTTTTTTTTGTTGTATTTTTATTCTGCGCGGGAGTGCTTTTTGAGACTATTTTTGGTACTTTGTGTTTTTTTTTGGTCTGTGTTTTGATAATGTAATATTATTTAATGTACTTTTGTACAATGTTTAAGTACTTAGTAAAGCATAACAATGTAATGTAAAGTATAACCATAAACTTTAAGGACATAACGATATTTATGTTATTTCTAATTTTCTTTTAATGACCATGTAAGTGAAACAGCTGTTACCAAAATTCCTCAAAGGACCTTAATTTAGAAACTATTAAGTTGTAGTCATTTTAAGTCATTGTTTGCGTACTGCATTGTATTAAACTTTTATGAGTCACAAGTTTAACTTAACTCGGTATCGCGTTTAGCTGAAAAGGAAAGACTTAACTGAAACGTCACTCAGTTTTAAGTAGCCGTTAAGGAATATGCTGTCTCTATTATTAAAGGGAAGCTGAACAGAGACAGAGAGAACTTGTTCACAGTTCTTGACGAGCGACCATCAAACGGTTTGCTCAAACTCAAAAATGTAAGTTTTACGCTTACATATAGATGGTTTTGACGCAAGCGGTTTTATGGTTTGACTAAAACATATTTTTTATATGGTCTTAAATGACTGGCTTGTTCCAGTTCCAATTACAGACCAAAGCGAGTTTAATAGACTCGTTTTTACTACACTTAAACCAAATAAAAACCTGACTGTCTTAGAGGAAGTCCGAAGTTCCTCTCAAAAGTTATCTTCATCAGCTCTCTAGGAAGACAAACATGTTTCCTTATCGGCGCCCTTTTGAAGAAAGATTGAGAGGTCTGGAAAAAAGGGGGAGGGGAAGACCTTTGCCCAGCAGTGGGATCACACATAGGATCTTAAAAAAATCTATTATTTCTTCTTTTCTTTTTCTGCCAAGCCTCTTCCCAAGCTAAATTGAAGTAAAATGTTAAAAACACAGGATTCAATATTCAATGATCATAAAATAAATAATAATCAGCTAAAATTGAAGGACAAATTACTATCGCAGTTTATTGTTTTGTCCCACAAAGTTAAGACACACCGCGTGTTGAAGTCACAAACGTTGGTGATATTATCAAAGCTTAATGAAATAATGATATCGTAAGATAATGTAATGTTACTAAAAATAATGCATAGTTTTATACTTAATAGCCCTTTTGCTTCCAATTATATTATTATGGTAGAATCAACTTTAAGAATTATTGGATTCAATATAACCCCTTCTTTCACATATGCGCTTTTTATCTTTTGCGAGACGATTCCGGAAGAAATGCAAGTTTTAGGATTTGATGGATTAAACGGACGAAATACAGGCAAAAATGGCGACTTTCATATCCAGCAATCAGTTATTCTAGCCTGATAATGATGAACCAGAATCCAACCATCAAAAACGCTGGCAAAAACTTGACCTTCTAATATTATAAACGCAAAAGTTTGTATGTATGGATGTTTGTTCCTCTTTCACGGAAAACTACTGAACGGATTTAAATGAAACTTAGTATATATATTATCCAGTGGGACCACTTTCAATATATAGCAGGCGCTACTAACCTTAAAAATAGAAGATGTGATCGCACCTGCATGTTGGTCACGCATTAGATAATCGTCTATGATCTTGGCTTGCCTCCATTGGGTTTCCCGATTTTAAACCGGTTAGGAGGACAATACCGTCCTCATTCAATAGGTTAGGAACTTTAAATAGGAGTCTTGATGTTAGGATTAAGACTAAGACTTGACATATTAATGATCTCTGCAGTTTCAACAGACGTATTAATGCGTAGAAAACGATGCGTTTTAACAATTTAAAGCAAAGAAAGAAAAAAAGAGAAGA
Source organism: Trichoplusia ni (assembly GCF_003590095.1). NCBI lineage: Eukaryota > Metazoa > Arthropoda > Insecta > Lepidoptera > Noctuidae > Trichoplusia > Trichoplusia ni. Next base: position 4,954 of record NW_020799775.1, on the reverse strand, counting down.
AGAAAAAAGAAATCTCTGTGTAATATATACAACTTAATAGTTTCCACATTTAAGTATCAAGATTTTTATTGAAAAGACAGATACACTGAAAGTAAACAATTCTGCCAACGCGCAGATTTAAGTCACACATACCAGACTTCCAGTCTCTCTGGTTAACGTAAATGCTTGTCCAACGCGTGAATCGAGCTCACGATACGTCTTCTACAGTGAGTCTGTGATGGTGGTCTCTACCACTGGGCATTCCGTGCAATTCTTACACACAAACATGTAAATAATCAATGCATATAGTATTGAATTTAACATTTATTTCATCAAAATCAAAAAAATCAACGCTTTCAATAATTATGCCTTTTTTGTTTACATCTCAATATCACATAACTACGCATTACAACTGTATTTTTAAGATTCATCTGTCACCTACATTCAAAACAAGTGCTAAAAACATTGCCAATCACGTTACTAAGTAGATCACGGGTGTAAATGTCATATTATTATCATATTGTCATATTTTATCTTTGTGGATGGCAGACAGCTTAGATTCGCGTATTCGGGTTGCGGATAACTTATCAACTCAATGTTACAATACTATAATATTATTATAAGCAGACATATAAGTAGGTGAAATTACATAAATCGGTTATCTTTACCGTATTTATTACGTAGTATAAAAATATATATTCGTTTTATTTTATCATTCGGTTACATTCCTAATTTTTGTTTTTGGGTGTAGAGATATAGGTATATTTTCTAAAATGACAATTTTATACTCCTTGTGTCTATTAATCCATGCAAAACGTTGTCAAAAATTAAACCTTAAACATTTGAAGAATCGAGATTATAAAAAAAAAATGTAAAGGATTTCTTCCAAAAAATGTACTTCTGCACATTCTAACGGTATGACGATCTTTCCATCTTCTGTTTATTTTTAAAAATACTCCAAAACTCTATAAACATTAATTCTTTCTTAGCAAATATGCGCACAGTTGATTTGTCCTGGTGACCTTATTCACTCAATTTATTATCCGTGGAGCATACATTAGATTAACATAACCGAAGTGTAAATACCGTATCAAACCGACAATATCAAAGGCTGGGTAAGTTAAAAGGTAGATCCCAAAAAGTTCAGTTACGAAGACATTCTTGCACCATCATTGAGTACCTCGGTATTCAGAAAACCCATACAAAAAGGAGTTCAGAGACTTTTTAAGTAAAGACCATGGATTACACAACATGGCCTATGAATCAGTATCACATATTGAACCCAAATACCTCTCACCACGTCAGCAGGTGGAACTTTCACTTTGATACAACTTATTTGATGACGATCATTGAATCCTTGTGATGATTCATTACTATTGATAATTGCGTGATTATAAAAATATGAGACGTGGCAGTTGCTAAAATTTTGAGCATCTGAGAACTTTTTAAAGTTTCATGCTTGTTTTATTTCGACAATTCTAAGACACCACGGATAGAACATTCTAATACTCAAATGTACTGAGCTGACATATCAAAGTCATGTCATTCCCATACATTTGAAGTTTTCTAATATTGTCTCAGTCATCAAGGCTAAAAGTAATATTCCAATTAGTTTGAAAAGGAAATAAAATATCGATTTTCAAACCTCTGTAGGCGCAATATTTGTTAAATTTATTTTATGTTCACTAAAATATGTTTAGTCCAATGAATAACTGAGTTTTAAAACACCGGATACAGGCTATGAAACAATTGACAGGACAATGTCAATTATTTTTAGTAATTGTCAGCCATATTGAATAATGTATTATAATAACATGTGATCGTTAAGACAATGTAACTTTATTATGATATCAGGCTTAAGTTTATTGAATTGAATAAATAGCATACATTATTTTAAATGTTTGCGAGTTACGAGATGATGAAGAGATCAGATTTAAAGATCTAGGATAAGCAACTGTTCTTTATCCTAAACCTTTGTTTTTAGTATTTTTGTTAGAGCGACAATAGAAATTTATCATTATTGGATATTAGCGAATGTGTAACCATCACAGTTCATGAGAGTTAGCTTGTTGGCAGACGACAGATTGGGATGCCTCATTGACAGAGTTTCCGTTTTTTGTCCACTTGTCCTATTTAGGTTTCAATTCGAGGTTTGTAAGAATAGGTAAGTTTTTGAACGCTCTTTGCTAAAATGAACTTTTGGCTATAGGAATTCCAATTATTCCCATTCTACGCACTGCTTTTGTAGTACTTCTGTAATATCATTTTCAAAATTTTCCTCATTAACTTCCTTGTATTAAATGGCATGTATATCAAAAAACTATTGTTTGCAACATTTATGTTCATAGCTTTGTAGGTTAAAAAAAAGGTTTTATTTAAAAATGTATGAAAACCAAATATATCTCAATTGTTTCAAGACATATCAGTCTTATATTAATTTTCATTTATTTTTTGGCATATCTCAATGAATACCTGTTGCGAATCGAAAATGATCCCACGGGAACATAAAGTAGGGATAAAAACTCTTACATGTTAAACCAAGTTATTAGTTATCTGTGTAACAATTTATTCAAATCCGTCTATTGGTTTTTGCGTGAAATTGTTAGGAAAATCCATCCATACTTAAAACTTTCGACTAGACTACTCTCTTGACTGTCTGTACTTACAATGAAAACAAAACCCAGACGCCTTTCGGACAAAAACCACATAAACAATTGTCAACCAAGGCTACCAAGAAAAGCAATGTTATTGTTTCAAACAGACATACAATTAAAATACAATGAGGTGACTAGAAATATTTGCTTACACATCAAAATCATTCCGACCACGTATCGTTTAATTCCAATTGTTAGAAGTTGCATTCTTGTGCGTATCACATACCTTGGATTTGCAAATCAATTGGGGAACACGGAACATGTTTCTAAGTAACGTCTAAGCACGTTTATTTAATGTTGCAGTAAGCATTACAAGACTCGATTTCAAGTGTTTCATTTTGCTCTGGATGATGTAGATACTAATGTAACCATGCCAAATCCACTGTGTGCAACGTGCCGCAGGTTCAATCCCCACTTATAACAGGTCTTTGTGCATGTGACTTGAATGTTTGTGAAATCCCCCGCGACACAATAATTAAATTTGAAATTTTTGAACCATGTGGTACATGATGATAACTTAATTAATACTAAACTTTTGGCTGGTGGAGATGAAGGAAACCTCTTGAAAGAAGAAGGATCCTGATGAAGGAATCTTTTAGAGAGAGAAGTGACACAAATTGGGATACAAAATGTTGCATTGATCGTCCAGACTGAGTTATTATTGCTGGTAGTATCCACAAGCTTAATGTTTTTTTTTTGCTACCTGCCTGATTATTTCTACGCCTTCCACACAAAGAAAAGTAGGTACCTTGGAGAGTGTATATAAATAATATACTAGTTGCTTTATCCCATGACAGTCTTCCGTTCATTACTAAGAACCCTCGAGTTATTAAAAGACCTAATTATTTTAATTCCTTGAATAAAGTAAAACATTTGTAGACAGAGGAAAAACGTGACTCACAATTTGATAATTAGATAAATTATGATTAAGGAATTCAAGATGTTTGGACGATAACTAATCGATTTTCCGTTTTAAAAATCCGACGAAATGATAGCATGGTATTGATAATTGCTTATTGAACAAGTGAGATTTTTGCACAATATTATGCCAGTTTAAGAACTTTCAAAGAAACAAAGCAAGCCCTCAAATACTTCAAATAATGCAATTGCTCTATTAATAAGGAAAAGTTTTGTAAAATCCGTACAATTGATAAAAAGCCCAGTTTCAATGTATCCTTAACCACCCCAAAACTATCTATGGGAAAGTCCTTTTGCGTTTGTGGATCACAAAAAATACTTGTCCTATGCTTGGACCAAATTTGCGACTTGTCGCGAATGGTGAGTTTGTTTGAAACCCAAGCTAGAAATTTATTTAGGTATATTTTAAATCTAAACCTTAAGACTCTCTTTCGTTCTGGAATCAGTAAATTAAAATGCCTTGCGATACCGAGGCAATTCCTAACAAAAATACTAAAAAACCTGCATCCAAGAATGCAGTTGATTCATATGCCGTCTGGATCCAACAATGACTCATTTACCCTCAAAATTGTGTCAAATTTCCCAGAAATCAATTTTACGGGACTTTTTGGACCCTTTTTTCTTAGAATAAAGACAAAGGATGTGTTTACTGATTCACTAAACAACCCTTACTAAGAATTCATAAAGGAAGATTGAGGATAGTGTGCAAGCAAGATACGGCTACGCGCAATGTAGAGCGCTCTCTCACTTCCGCAAAAACAAGTCTTTTTTTGAATGTCTTAGTAGAAGTTCAGGTAGAAAGTAAAGTTAATTATCTGAGTCATTAACGTATGATTAACAAGTATTTAGAATGTTTGTTAAGAGTTTAGATCCTTTAACACTCTTTAAATGATGAGTGTACTTTTAATAATGCATGCGTGCATGAGGCATACAATCGCGTGTATTGTCTGCCCTAATTTTTAATTGATGTTTGAATGCTAAGGGCATGTAGTCATTTGGTTGTTGTGTATGTTTATTATTAGATGTTTTAACGGTCGACTGTTAAGAATAATTATTATTTAATTTTACTTGGTAATCATAAACAGCTTGATAATTTATGATATCTCTCCCAATTACTTTTTTTTACACACTTTCAAGTACTTAGAACTTAAAAGAAGTATTAGAACAAGCCAAAGCATCAAAACTTGACCTTCTTGATAAAAATCAAGGCCGCGAACAGTACTAATAAAAAAACCTTATATCTATAATTAAGTATCATAAAAAATAACTTATTAATGGTGTATCATAAATAGGTAGAGTTAAAAATAATAGCAAAATGAAATGGCTCAGCTGATGCTGCAACGGGTTTTTCGCTCAGACACTTCCTTTCCTTTAGAAATAAGATGGGAGTTGAGACATTACTG
>NW_020799774.1:0-13590 GCF_003590095.1 Trichoplusia ni | reverse complement strand
TGCCTTATTGCCGGATACAAAACCGGATTGCTACTGCAGATACACAGCTAATATTTGTGGACCAGTCGAAATTAAATATCACAGTTTATATGGATGAATTATAGAGTAAAAATATTGTTTGCTATCTGTTTTCACTCAAAAGGCTGGACCAATTTTGGTAACTTATTGTAGCTGCGACTAACTTTACCCGGGTGATAAGGCAAACTAGTATTGAATATTTGTAACTGGGTGTGTTGCGCAGTGCCTGGTGTTGTCCCGCTGCGGCGAGTACCTGGTGTGCGGCGGCGACGCGGGCGTGGTGGAGGTGTGGCGCGCCTTCACGCTGGCGCCGCTGTAGCCTTCGCCCCGCCCGGCGCGCCCGTCTGCAGCCTCGCGCTCTCACACGACCAGAAGTATGACTTCTTATACTTAACAACAACACTTTTTACTTAGAATTTAATTTACTAAATTCCCACGTTTTTATATACTCACTTTCTTGTATGTTTGTTTGTTTGTCGTTCCGGTTCGAATTTTGTAATTGCATTTTAAGGCACCTCTCGATAAGCTAGCAGGCTGAAAACGCGGCTGGACTTGTTTTGGTAAAAATTTTAATGGAGTGACATTTGAAAACATGTTTTTAGAAATGTTTTTATCAACATTTAACTTTTATAACTTGACTGTGTTCAACATTATAAAACTACAATTTCCTATAATTATCTGTTTCCAGGTTCCTGTTAGCGGGTCTCGAGAATGGCTCCCTGGTTGTATTCCACATAGACTTCAACAGATGGCACCACGAGTACCAACAGCGGTACTAAGCGGTGCGCTATCCTAGTTCATAATATTAATGAAAATAATTCAATTACCAGAGCGACATGCTTGTACCATACGACGCGGCCCATGACTCAAATTGATCACCTAGGTTACTAAGGCAATGTCAATTTCGTCAGATAGCGTCAGATGCTACAAGTCTGTCTTAGGCTTTACCGTTCGCAGCTAGTTAACGATGTTAAGCTCAGATTAGGCGATAGAACGTAATAGAATAAGGCTATTACGATAAAACCGCCGTTCTTCACTATTTTAAATACAAATCGTCTAAACGCGGGTAGTTCGAAATTTTTATATAGCCGGCTAAGCTCAACATGTACTAAATTAATTTATATTGAGATTATATTCTCTAAACGGCGATCTACTTATATAGCAAAGTAATTAAATGCGTTGGATAGTGAAGAACAGTGTTATTAATACTAAGTTCATTGTGGTTGTTTCAATACAAGACGTCGGTCACCAATTATGTTTAAAACCACCACACTGGATAAACCTTTAAATTATTGATATCTTGTTGGGTTGTAAAAACGTTTTCGTCACACTAATGCTGTATTGGATGAAAAAGGTAATTAGCAAGTGGCAAGTAAGTACTTAATTAGTCTTAAGTTACATTGACATTCCAATGATTTTATTATGATTTATTTAGCAACAATTAATTGTATTAAAATGTAAAGATATATTTAAATCATACGACTTCAAAACATTCCATATTTATTTTGTACAGATCTATGAAATTTCAATTTATTTTATTTGAAGACTTTTTGAGTGTAATCGTATTTATAAATTACTTATTTGCAGTACTTATATATTGTAATATTAAGTCAAAATGAAGTCGCATTGATTTATTGTCATTGTTCCACCTGCCTATTACTATTGGCTTTTGGGCCTCGACTTAAAACATATAAATGTTGCCAACGCAAATAAATTACTTAAACTATAGATATTTTTGTTTAATGCAATAGTGTAGTTCATAGAGTGTAGTAAATATACAGTGTAGCGCCAAAGGTTGAAGGAATATGGTTGTCTTGTCTGAAAAATCACTTCAATCTTAATAAAACTCTCTGCTGTATCGTAGTCCTTCAGGCTTTGGCCGCCAATACTAATGTTGATTTTTATTACGTGAAGCAATTAATTTACAATAAATTATTTATGTAGTGCCATAGGGAAAGATAAATAACTTTACGCAATATAGTGTGTTTATGATTTTATTTATGTAACTAAGATCTCCTGTTGATGACGTCCATTTTAGTTTTTTCGAGATTTTATCTGTATTATTTATTTTTATTGACTTTGCAAGTGCAATATTTTCTTACTTATAAATCACTTTCTATCTAGCTATCTTAATTGAATATATTTCGAAAGTATTTAAATTATCAATCGTGCTTGCTCTATCCTTCATTCCTAGTTATTTGAAATTAATTGAAACATTCCTATATTTTACTCTTGTGCTATTTTAATGGTGGTGGGTAAACAAGTACTTAATTTTGATTATTATGATAAATAATTGACGTTGTTGTAATTATTTTTGGTTTTTATTAAATGGTTATAGCGAATTATTTTGTTTCTTTTATTTTACCTTATTCCATTTGTATTGCTGTTAGTAGTTTTGGAGTTTGTATCCTGCTTCTTAGCCATACATTAAAGCATGCTGGTAGTAACCAATCCTGCAACAACTCCATTTCTTACATTTTATCAATATAGCATTACTGTAGTCGATCGGCGGTACAACAGCGCGGAAGTGCCAATACTGTAGACATTTTCGCTAATTAAACTATGTCAATATAACGTTAGGACGAGTTTAGACTATATTTGTAATTATAAATGCTACATATAGTTGTGTTACGGCTAAGTGACGTCACAGTTCGTTACAAAAAGCATAGTTTTTTACGCATACGTCGTGTGACATTGTATTTAATAAACAAGCAATTATAAACTATATTTTTGCATCACTACGCCAGCACCGCTCCTTCGTTCTGTGATTTAGGCTTAAATGCACACCTAGACATACGAAAGTTTATTCTTCGTCATTTTCCTATTTCTGTGCCAAAACTAAAATTAACAGTAAAATATGAGAGACAGATCAGTGACTATATACTACAAGAACTACTAATAATTCATTCATAAACTATGCTTCAATCGAACTACTTCCTCCTGACAAACCGGTACCTTCACTCGATAGTACTTGTAATATGAACGGTTTAACAATTTCGCGGGTAAAGAGGATTCTTCTAGTTTTAGATAAAAATGTTTTCTAGAAAAATTCTATAGTCGAATTATTCATGTAGTTATTAGATAATTGTACAAATGACTTGACCCTTGAACTCACGTCCCTCTGTAGCCGTAGCGTACCCAGTTACACGTAGATCCTACCTCCTATTTATTAATCTAGTCAACTAGTTGTCTATGCTTCTCCTAGAATGTCTTTTTTCTGTAGTTGTCTTTTGTTAGTCCTTTTATTTCAAAACTAGCAAGTCCTTGCCTATATCCTATAGCTTTTCTGGTTTTAGATATTATTTGTCAAAATTCTATAACATAACGCTGTGGCTTTAAGATACAATTAAAATTATAACTAGAATATATAAAACACTTTTCGAACCACCTGTACAGAGATGTAACCTAGTTACTGCAGTTTCAGTGTGATCAAAAAGATATTAACTTCTATCCCTGGCACTGTCAAGAGTATAAATTCTTTTAACTAAATCACGCGACTCCCATTTTTTTTTATCAAACACACGCTACACGCAATTCTGTCCATTATTAATAAGATTAAAGATATAGGTCGTGAATGTTGGATTAGAATAAAAAAAAATTACGTTTTTATTTAGTAGGTTAAGATACACCTTGTATAATAATTATCACTGTCCATTTAAATGTAAGCTACATCAATTGTAAGCATTGTATCTAATTATAAAAGTTGCTAATTTAATTCAAATTTATTATAATCTTATTTTACCGACGCTTCTATTTCAAAATACGTAGATAATCTAGTTACATGTGTTCGTAATTTTACAACTGGCAATAAACATTGTTCAGTCAACTATTTTGAAAACTAGTATTTTACTTTGAATTACAACGGCTGTTTGTTTCAAAACTTGATAGTCCACGCATATAAAATGTATGAAACCTACTACCGCCTTCGCTCTAACAAAGATATCGCCTAGTGTAACGACGTCATTACGTTATAATTAACAATATAACATTGTTGAGCGTACGATAGTAATATAATACCGATAAACTAGACTTAGTAATTGTAGAATATTGTAGTTTCGCAGTAGGCTTAGTTTGATGAACGCGATCAGCATTTTAATAAGTATTTTGAGAGGATTACAGTTTCGTCATGATTTCAGAGTAAATGTAATTCAAGTGCTACTGACCACGCGCCGCGATCCGCTTCAGCTTGCCTAACGTACTTCTGCTCGATAGACCCAGTAGCATTTGAAATTAATAGGAAATAGTTAAGTTTTAGAACTTGTCTGTTATTTTAGCATCTTTCACACGATGCAGTTTGTTATAGGATGTATATCCGATTTATTTATGTGTAATCTGTGTTTTGTAATGTTAATTGTATTTATTATTTAGTAGAAAATATGGAATCGGTGTAGGTACAAATACGAATTGGTTTCCCGCGCTAGGACGCTCATTTAAATAATCTATGATAGGAAATAGATTCGTTAACTTGTTCAACATTGTTATAATTAACATTAGTTAATGTTTCACATTCCCTAAATTGTAATTCTATGTGCACATGCTTTTTCAACTAACCACTGATTAAAATTTATAAATGTTCGACTGTTCTTTGTAATTTTGTCTATGTTGTGCAGGACTCATTATTTTGCATGACAAGTCTACTTTGGATAATTTAAACATTAGGGCAATATTGTCCATAAATAAATTATTGTTATGCTAAGTATATGGTGCGTTTGTATGTAATGAAAAGATCTTGAGTAATGAATAAATTGCATTGAATAAAATCTGTGTCATTATTTCAGCACCCTTTTCCAAACCCATTATATGCAACACTAACGACCTGCATACCTTGTCTTTAGACATTTAGACTTGGTAAAAAAGAAATCTATTTATATTTGTATCTCTTTTCATTTGAAGGATAGTTTCATGAAAAGAGACCCGGTCGTTATTAAAGGCGTACACAGGACCAACGGCAAAAGGATTCTTGGGAACTTTAATCAAATATGGTTTCGGGCATCCGCCGCTTTTTTTGGTAAGAGGAGACCGGGTAGTGTCAGATTCTTATTAACTCAAACTAAACCCCCGTGCTACGTCATCTGTGTCCGTGCTGCATCCGTGTTCCGCCGAGCAGCACCACCAGTACACTTTCTAGTGTTGGGTGCAGGCTGACGTGGAAAGAGCGACGCCCTCCTCGCCTAATTCTGGGACGACAGTAAACCATCCACCCGGCGCCATAGGAGAACAGACGTTGGTCGTGGAGGGTCCAATAAAGTATTGAATCAGTCCTTCGTATACTAAAACATAAACACTTAATTCTGATCACGGACTGTGGGAAAAACGGAAAACATGTAGTACAAACGATGGGTGCACAAACCTTCATAATGTTATTTATAAAAAGACAATAAAATCTTGTCTGTTATTATGACGGTGGATGATGGACGATAAAAAAATTGTGATAAATGTGGAATGATGGATGCAGGATGATGGATGCAGAATGATGGATGCAGAATGATGGATGCAGAATTATACCAATACTAGCTGACGCAGCAAACATTGTTTTGCCTAGATATAGATGTTTAGCCGATTCTCAGACCTACAGGATACGCATATAAAATTTGGTAAAAGTCGGTTAAGCCCGTTTCAGAGGAGTACGGTAACTAACATCGTGATACGGGAATTTTATATATTAGATGTAGAATGATGGAAGCAGAACCTTTCTTGCAGATCTGCCCCAACTATTGATCTCAATAAACAAATTTGTTTTAATATTAAATATATGCAAACCGACTTCAAATAAAAAATACTGAGCTAAACTTAACGAAATAAGGGATTTTTTAGGTAAAATGAAAAAAGAATAAAAAGTAATAGTTCATTCAGTCCGAAGTTCTGATGTAACAAACAAAAAAGTTATATAGACTTGGAACTCGACCTTTTAGAAGCCGGTGAAAATTATAAAATTTCGTCAAAATGGGACTGTCACGCTGTTTGATGATGTGACTTTTGTGAAGTTCGAATAAAATTTAACAAAAACGTCATTGTTAAATAAAAAAGCCTTTTAATTTAACTTGAAAAAATAGCAAGCAATTAATATTGAAGTAGTTTGCATAAGAGATAAGCAAAACTCATTACAGAAATCCCGACAATCGGAAAACAAGGATTCGCGTACAAAGACATTATTTTGCTCGCGTAAGAAGAGTGAATAAAAATACTTATAGTTTCATGTTTGTTTTTCTACTAATATTCTTAGTTATAAGTAGACTAATTTGATTTTCTTTTAATTTCTGTAACATACAAATTAATTTCAACTTATACTCTTATAATTCATTTAATGACAATGAGTACAGACAATTTCCGAACGAAATCGAAATTGACATTGACGTTTGTATAATCTGTTTCCGGCCTTTTCCTTCGCTCCCGTTGCAATCATGGCGGTGAACAACATTTCCAAAAAGCGAAAAGTACGTTGAATTCAGTGTTAAATAAGTTAAAATACATGCCACAAAATATTTAACAATATCTGAGGAGCCTATATAATGAAATAATGGGTTTGATAAAGTTGTGAAACTTGTGATGATAGTGGATATTTCAGTACTTGTCATCTGCACTTGGACATTGTGTTTTCTATTGTGTATTATAGCATTGTAACGTTAATGTACTAATTCTGTTAATTTCCCTCGTGTTTTTATATTTACGAAGTGTGTGGTGGTAAATTTTGTAAAAATGCCATGACCAAAACATAACCTCTCGGTGAATTTGCAGTTCGTCGGAGACGGAGTTTTCAAGGCGGAACTCAATGAGTTCTTGACCAGGGAGCTTGCTGAGGATGGCTACTCCGGTGTGGAGGTGCGCGTCACTCCGACTCGCTCGGAGATCATCATTATGGCTACCAGGACACAGAGCGTGCTCGGAGAGAAGGGTCGCAGAATCCGTGAGCTGACATCTGTCGTTCAGAAGAGGTTCAACATCCCTGAGCAGTCCGTAGAGCTGTACGCTGAGAAGGTCGCGACCCGTGGTCTGTGCGCCATCGCCCAGGCTGAGTCGCTCAGATACAAACTCATTGGAGGTTAGTTATGAAGATAATACTACTTTCACCTGTTTTGAGGTTTACCGCTCCATGCTTTAAATCGTTATCTACTAAGATACTAGAATCCTACAGCTAAAGTTAACAGAGCCAAAATTTTACTTTGACTGAACACACATGTATTTTTGTTTATATGAATCAAAACTATGACTATCATCCAAAGTTATCAATTACCGCCAAATTTTCAATGGAATAAGTGTAGGCTCATCATTATATGTGTTGTAACTTTACTTTTAAAACGATAAGTTCACTGCCCTTACATCCTATGAATTGGTAATCATGGTAGCGTGCAAATTTACTAGTTGAACCAACCATGACCTTAATGTAATACCTATGCCTAAGCTTATTTGGCATGCAACAAGTCTCATTATGCTTTGGCAGCCTAAAGTTACATCTCAAGTAATAAGTAACACTCATTCAGAAACAGTAAATAAAAGATAATCCAGAAATGAACACAATGAATTATAATAGATAGTAAAGGTATTTTAGATTGAAATAGTAGTTGTAATTTTTATCGATTTGGTAATTGTAATTTAACTATTTATAAATGTTTATGAAATGTAGGTTAAAAGCACCACTATACAGAACCTGTTATGAGGAGCCAATTAATTGGTATAGAATCTGTGCATGTGTGTAAGTTATTAAGCAAGAAGAGTTAATACTGAAAACGAAAAATTGTAAAAACCTATAAAAATATTTTTATTTATCAGGTCTGGCTGTACGTCGTGCGTGCTATGGTGTCCTCCGCTTCATCATGGAGTCTGGAGCCCGTGGTTGTGAGGTCGTCGTCTCTGGCAAGCTGCGTGGTCAGCGTGCCAAGTCCATGAAGTTTGTGGATGGCCTCATGATCCACTCTGGTGACCCCTGCAATGACTACGTCAACACTGCCACACGACACGTGCTTCTAAGGCAAGGAGTGCTCGGAATCAAGGTAACTAACCTTCCATTTCATAGTTTATAGATAGTTTGACTACAACTATAAAATTTTCTTGCAAAGAAGTATTTTTATGTATACCACAATATCAGGGATTTCATGTTTCTCAATGACTTGAGGTCTAATATTTGTGGCAGATTGAATCAGCTTGTTTATTGGAGGGCTTGTCTGTACAGGCTCTGGTACGGTGCAAGCTGGACATTACCAATTATGTAAAAGAAAATATTTATGTTCTACTGACAAACTGTCAATTTAACATTACATTACAGTTAATATGAAAGTTAGAAATAAGTCGACGAAAAAATGCTGGCATGTCTTTCCTAATATCGTTATTTTGTATCTGCAGGTCAAGATCATGCTTCCGTGGGGACCAACAGGGCAAGAACGGCCCGAAGAAGCCTCAGCCAGACCACATCCTGGTGACAGAGCCCAAGGACGAGCCCGTCCCGCTGGAGCCCACTAGCGACGTCCGCTCGCTCGCGCCGGCGCCGCTGCCGCAGCCCGTGCCCGCTGTCGCTTAGGTCATAAGCTAATTAATAAAAAAAAAAATGAAAACACTTTTCTCTTTCACTATACTACCTTATATCCTTGTGGTCAAAAATGCGTGAAACCATGGAAGTAGTTTCGAAAGAAGACAGTTTCGCAATACGGACACTACTATACACATCGTGTAGTTCGTTACCTTCTTTCAGACCTGTAAAAAGTAGGTTGGGGTAAGGGAATACTTTATAATAGGGTAGATAGACACTGAGGGCAAAAAACGACGTTTTAAGAACTACATTCATTCCGGAATGGCTATTAAATTGTGAAATCGTGTTTAAGCGAGTTCACACTGAATTGGACTACCTAAATGTTCGCTAGTTTATAATGTAATGGTTTACACGGATGCGCTGTAACAGCCTAAGATCACGACGAGGTGGCTTTACATATTATACACGATACATTTTCGAGATTGAAAATTAAATCATTTACTCAAAGCAGTAGCATTCTTTGAAGGTCAAATCAGATAGCCCAGTCTCGCAATGGCGCAACAATTCTGTAAGATTCGAATAAATTTTAATCATATAAGGGAGACTATTGCTGTAGACGAAATTCAATATTGCGCTCGTTGGAAAGGTTCACAATATGTTAGGACGTTCTGTCAATTTAGTTTGGTCATACAAGCACAGCACGATAGTGACGACTAGGGCTGACTTGGTTATTTCTCCCATGCTAAAAAAAGGCAGAACGTACCTTAAAAAAAAATGAAATGAGCGCAGTCTACAAATCCTTTCGCTTACTGATCATAAATAAAACATTGCCTAATGCGGCGGTGCGGCCTTTTCTCTATTAGGCCTGTATGAGACCCTACTGCTAGCTGCTAGGCAAAGGCCTCCGGTTTTCGTGCAAACTTCTTTCTTTCGCGTTTTTCGACAAGCTACGCGCGGACGACAACTTCATAAAAAAAATAGTACAACTCGTAATCCTAACAGGATTGATAAAATAAATAACACTTGAATACCATTTTTACCAACATTTATTTTAAAAACCTGACTACATTCACCCCAAACCAAGTGCATTATAATTATTGCTAAATACAAAAATGACGCTGACAATACACAACATAAACAAAATAATATTGTAAACACAATTCACAAAAAATAATTTTATTTAACTTTACATTAATATTTATAACCAATTTAATCCAAAGAGATATGTCCCTTTACAGATTTTAAATATTAATAAGAAAGGTGTACATAATTGGGCCCGAAAGTTAATGAAGTATGGAATGAACGATCTTAAGAACAAACTGCGACATAAGTGAGCGCGGGGAATGTTTCCCGACAAAATACTGCAAACATGGCCAAGGCAATGTAACTTGCTGCTTCTTTTGTTTTGTTATTTTTCGTTATCTATCTCGAAATACGTACTTATACATAAGTATTTCTCTTGTTATTTACCTTGGCCCAGTTCTCGAGACTCAAAAGGTGCTTTTCTTTGGCTGTTGCGACCTGCCAAACTTGTCATTACGAGAAATACGGTTTACGGCCAGCACTACGACTTGTAATGTAAACGTCACAAGTAAACAGACGTCATCCAATTCACTATCGATTAAAAAGTATCGAAGACCCAATAACCGTAATCCGAGCAAAATACTGCCAAACAATACAGTTCAATTACAAAATAACGTACATCGAATACAATTTCTTATTAATCTAACTAAAACATTCAACATTCTTGTCTTAAATTAATATTGGACCAACATTAAATATAAATTAAACTTAAATACATTCCCCTAGATACAATAATCATACTGATTTACAACCAAAAAAATTATGCTATGAAATGCATTGAAATACATTGTAAGTAGGTAATGTAAGGATTTTGTACTGCAATGGTTTGGATAGTTTGTTCTTATAATAAGTTATGTCCTGATGGACGGTGTTTGTTCGCATTCATATGGATGACCTTCGCAGTAGATGTCGGCCGGACGACAAACACGTCGACGGTGTGATATGTAAAAACTTTCGATTCATTATTTTACTTTTAATGGCATTTGTTGAAATTATTTTGGCCGTTTTTATCTGCAATCCAACATTATCCACTTATTGCATTGTAATAACGCGGTAACGCTATTTAATGCACATAAATTCAACATTTTATCACCGGCCATTTAATGGTTTTTTTTATCAACAAATCCCAATATTTCATATTTGCTACACTTATCCACGTTTAGTGTTCGATTAAACTGTATGAATAAGTTTCTTCTAGTTTCATATCACACTGCCGCGTGATACAGGCTCCGACCATTAAAATATCGTAATTAAATAATGTTACTAAACAGTAGACACATCCAGACCTGAGAAGACTCTTCATACGTAGTTTTGATATAAAAGAACGACAGTGACGTAGAAAGTTTTCTGTTCCTCCTCCACAGATTAGTTCGACCGTTATCTGAAAATACAAATAAAGATATCATTAGACAACGAAATGACAAAGTCTTATTCGTGGTCGTATTAACAAGCATACGTAAGGCATGATAGGTGTTGCACCAGCAGTACAAGGCTGTCGTAATGATAACATGGCGTGACACAATTTTGTATGCAGGGGCAGGACATGCTATAAATTTTCTATTAATAATTAATAGATTAAAAAAAATCGAGGTATCCACATTTTTAAATATCAAATTTTGTCAGTATTTATAATTGTAAATTGCTTCCTCATGGGGTTTGAAGCTATGAAAATTTCAGCCTGCTAGCTGCAATTTCGAGGGCCTTCCCAATGAGGTAAGTGCCTCAAAATTGAGAAAAACATACAAACAAACAAGAAAAGTGACTTTATGTGTGGGCTGTTTTCCTTGCTTAGCAAATTGAGGACGGACTGGTTTGAAGAGGATAGTGTAGTATGCGAGGGTTACGTACTGCTGCACATGCTCCATGGGCGGCGCCATGCGGCAGACCGAGGTTGACGGCGCCGGTGATGGCGGAGCGCGCCGAGTGGGGGGCAGCGCGGGCCGCGCCGCGCGCGCTCCCGCCGTCACGCGCAGCTCGCGGAACGTGTTGCGCGTGTACGGGTTCCGCCGGCTCGCGTAGCGCCACGTCACGAAGTAGTAGTACACGAACGGAGTCAGCAGGCCGCAGTACCCGCTACACACGGAGGACAACAATGTTATTAAGAAATAAAGTTCTTTTTTTAAAGGAAAACATAATTTTCATTCCCTTTTTAAAGGTTTCTGTTAAATCATAAAATATTACACAAATAAAGGGAACATCAACTTTTCTAGTATTTTTTTAAGTTTAAATGAATTCCTTTCAACACAGAATTTTACAAACGATGTCTACTTCTTTGTTTTAGACTTACAACTTTTATGCTAGGCTGTTATAATAGTAAGTCAGACCTGTTCTTACATAGGCCCTCAAAAACCAGTTATCTTGTTTAAAATTCAAAGGAATTCATTAGGAACCATTTAGCGATCACTCCTTCATTTAGAAGAATATAACTTACAAGAAGGCCATGATGACGACGAGCGGGAACAGCACGATCTCGGCGAGCGCGGCGGCGCGCAGGATGTTGCGCGACTGGAACTCCACCAGCGAGATGAGCAGGCGAGCCACCCACATCGAGTTCTGGCCCAGGGTCTGGAGACACGAACACACATCAATTTATAGCCTTGCGAATCTTGCGATTCTATAAAAGGGGTTTGTATGCACGATTTTGTAAATTTGAAACCTATGCAGATAAGTATTTTTTAATTATCCTTAATTATCTTTTTAATTATCCTTAGACAAATGGTGCAAGAAAACAACTCTACAATTCTTTTTCCATCTCTATAATTGGGCATTGAGTACGGACGGACCACTCACGGTTAAGACAATGAATCTCCAGTGATTATATTGGAATATTGTCAAATTTAATCCAGTTGCCATTCATTCGTAGGCCATTGTAAATAGCGGAATGGTGGCTCTGGTCAGCCATGACTTAAAGTATATTATGGCGTGTGTGCAAAAGAGATGCCACTTTACACAGTTTATTGCGCTGTCACACATCCACGACCATAATAATAATTACTTCAAGACGAAGTAGTAGACCCACTGGGTACCAAATATTGGAATCGCAAACATAAAGTGAGCTCAGTGTTCAAAACTGTTGATAATTAGAACAAATATTAGTAGGTACATGAAGTTATTTTTGAAAGGCGAGACCAAAACAATATGTAATGAGTGCATCAAAGAATATGAACATTATTTAATAGCTTTCTATTAAAACACTTTTTCAATAGACTACTTAAGATAAAGGACATTGACTCCAGTACATTAAGTGCGGTTAATATGTATCACCTCTCTATAGTAGTGATTGACGCTACAATCATATCTCATATTAGGTCATCGTGAAATTGAGATACGTGATACCATTACGGAGCATTTTCAAACGGATTATTTCACAATTCGTACATTCGTCACGAGGTAACTGGCAAAATGGTTGAATATATGAAAAGCTAACTTCACAGCACATACTCAAAATGAGCATGAGGAAGTACGAGTCTTACAAGTCCGAGCTGACCGTCTTCAATTAAAAGCGACTAACACCCTTTTCTATGTTCCATTATCCATGTCATCATCATCCTAGCCTTTCCATGATATCGGCAGAAAATCTTTATCGATTTGCCTAAATCTAAGTTTGCCAGTCCCTTTAATCAAGTGAAATTTCTACAATATAAACGTAAGTAGAAAAAACTCTAGTAAAAGAGATTTCGTTTCGATTATCCACGTGACTCACTCGTGGTCACCTCCGTACATTTGAAGGTTTTTCTGTTGACCTTAACGATAGTGGGAATTTCATCTGGGTAAAGAAGCTGGGCTATTATTGAGATTTGTAGAAATATCCCACTGTTTATCGCAATGTAAATACGCGGTGTAATTGTTTTAGTTCACGATAAGCAGTATCGATCCGTATTCGGCTGACAACCATCGATTGCTAGCCCGTTCATATTATAATGAATTGATTTAGGTTTATTACTTAGAAGTTTGTTGAATTTGTATTTTAATTTACGATTATTTTATCCTCCTGAACGCACTCTGTTGTACTGCAATAGTTATAAGTT
>NW_020799773.1:0-11413 GCF_003590095.1 Trichoplusia ni | reverse complement strand
TTGGGAAAAGGCTAGGCCGATGTGGTGTGTTTTTATGAATTTTATCGCCTTCCTAGTGTCTGTCAATAACAACTCTGTATTTCGAGACCAATAGTCAACTAAGTCTATCTAGACAAGTAGCATTCGTATAAGCGCTAACACTGAACGAATTGTTGAGGGATTTTCTTTAGAGATATTCGATTGTCAATAACGCTTGTACAAGTTCCGGTCGCTGATCTAGACTCAGTTGCCATGTAAGTGCGCAGTGTGGGTGTACTGACGGGCTTGTTGTCGGCGTCCACGTCGGTGAAGCCCATCTGCTGCAGTCTGCGGCGGCGGTAGAGCTCGTAGTGTCGCGCGTGCGTCTTCTCGCGCAGGTCCTCCATGTTGGTGCGGATCAACATCTCGCGCAGCTTCACGAAGTCGCAGTGGGACTCGTTCTCCACTGCAACAGAAACACATTCACTTTTACATTATGATAACTCCAGATATTTCGTCTTTTTTAGCTAGATCACGAGGACTAGACAGAAAGAAATGGACCTTGAAAAGTGCGTGAGTTTGGGGTCAATGTAATGTTCCTATGTATCAGATCGCAAGTAATTGTGAAACACTGTTACCCTGCACGGTCCCCCAGGGGTACTGCCTGGCGCGGACAGTCTTGTTCCCGATCTTCACGAAGTCCGTGGACCCGACCACTGCGAAGGGAATGTGCGAGTTCATGACGCTGTTGACCTCCGTCACCGACTCGTCGTCCACCGGGAACTGGTAGATCTCCACAGAGTTCGCTTGCAGCTCTTGCATTATTTTAGACTGGAATTTATTATTTTATGCGTTAGTAATGATAAATCTCGTTAATTAATCTGAGGTAATAGAAATATTCTTAAACCAATAAGACTAAAGTGTACTTCAAAATGGGTTTTAAAAGTTATGGGTAGTGGGTGTTTTCGAGATATACTACTTACAAAATCAAAATAACATAGTTCTTGCAAACTCACTTAAAATATTAGTTATTAAAAAGTTAGCTCATACCAAGTCAAACATAAAGAGGTATTTTTCTAACTTATCTGATAGTTTTCATGTCTTTCTTTACACCTTGAATGAAGATAAATACTGTCTAGCAAAAGACGGCCGACAACACGTGTTCACAATAACAACCTCCTAGCATAGTGCAGTGAGTCATACTACAAATAATACTTTGTATGTGGTAATGAATCACTTGAACATGAATTACATATTAACGAACTAAATGTAAATATACAATGTATGTAGCTTTTGTGTACATGTGCCTTACGAGAAATTAGAAATCCAGTGTTGCTATAGATAAATAATTATTTGTTAATTACATAATTATTATATTTTTCATTACAGGTATATGGATAATTTTAATAAGATCAATTTATATTCTAAAATAATACCCATATTTCGGTCAGTAAAGTGTAATAGCAATATAGTAAACAATCTTTGAAATAAGAATATTACTTCAATTAGGTTATTTTGTAGCACATTTATCATTTAAAAACCTGTTAAGTGATAATCCATATCTTACAAAGTGTCCTGAATAACAAGTCTGTTTTATTGAACAAAGTTAAACAAGTGATAACATTGTGGTTTACATAACGAGTTTGTTTTATATTAATGTGTCCCATTTTACCCTCAATAAGGAGAACAGATACGACTTGTCAAAAGTATCACTTGCGATCAATCGGCAAAAATACCAAGGAATTACGTTAAGTATGACTTACTGGCTACGTCAAGAAAATTAATGGATATACATATTTGGCATACAGGTGCTATATGTAAATAAGTTTTAGGGGGTATAGACACCCTATTTTTTGACTGAATAAGTTCAACCTAGTAGTTTCCATTGCACTGTTCTTTCCGAGCAGATTAATTTAAGTCCGATGTTCTTCAGTGGAATGAGTTTAAAAAAAAATACACAAATAACGATTCTTACCTTAAACTTCTGCAGCTCAGTCTTAGAGATGGTGTCGGCCTTAGCTATGATGGGGATGATGTTTACTTTCGTGTCCAACTTCTTCATGCACACCAAGTCAATGGACTTGAGGCCATGACCTGGAAACGTACGTTATTACAATTATAAGTTATAACTTTATTCAATGCGATCATTTTAATTCATATGTAAAGGATACTGATACGTAGGGTTGACTCGACACGCCAATACCAGACAGATAAGAATTGTTATCATTTAGTAATTGTTAATTATAAGCCAGGTTTTCCCTACGATTCTTCGAAGTACTATTTTAGTCGTCTCTGTCAAGGCTTTTCCCATCCTATCTTACTAGGACTGCCTCCACTTTACTTTCTTTAATCAAAACAAACTCCTCCTGTGTTAAACAGCGCACGTAAATTAAGAACCAATCGCGAGTCTTATCCCATAAGACTATACAAATAGAAATCTAAGTGTTATATTGTCAGTGTTTATATAGAACGTGGTGAAGTCGTGAAATGGGGCGCCGTACCGTGACGTCGACGACGGCCGCAGCCGCTTCCGTTGTAACCTAAACCTTTTACTTGTGTACTTGTACCATTGCCCATGGATACAACATTATTCCAAACTTTGTTATAGTAAGTATTATAATTGTAGCGAGTTTCAGTCGAAAAGTATCGAAGCAGAATGCTCTGGGTAAGATGAAATTATGTTAGTCTGTCAAGTAAACCAATGTAAACAAAAGGTAAAATTAATTTAGTCAAAACGTTAGAATGAATCATACTTTATCAGACTGTTCTCCTATTTAGTTAAGGAAGCATTAAAAGAGCCGTCGACTAGACAATTAATTATTTCTTGTAGTCGACAAACAAGTACTGTTTAGTATAACACGAAGTAAACGTCAAATTACACGTAAAGTAACGCGTCGGTATCACGCACCGCACAGCGCCGCCGCTCGGCTGCACTTGCCGCTTGTTTACATTCATGCACTGTGTAGTGTTTACTGACGCACAATCACTGGCGTGGAATGTAAAGCGCTTCCTTTATCATGCCCTAATACTTGTCTCGACACTCGCTTTGAGAATGTAATGCTATTGTGATTCGTCTATGTGAATGTGGATGTCACAGTTCTCACACCGATGTGGTACATGTAAAGATACACTCAATACATGTTGAGGTATAAACAGTTTTGTGTTATAAATAGCATCTGTACGTATACTATAACAAACACGGAAATATAAAGGATAAAAGTACTGGCATACTGACCATGTTTGTATGGAAGGCATGACGATTAGCACATGACAGGAATAATAAATATATAGCTTCACAAAAGGAAAGTCAAGTAAATAATGTAGTATTGAAACTGTCAAATTTATGTGTAAGTTAATAAACAAGTTGCATATTCAATTGAATCTGGTGTCGCGAATCCCGTTACAACTCTATGGGGAGCGGAATGGAGAATACGAGGACAATGGTTGTGTGTCGCGCGCGCCCTGAATACATCTGTTTGGTGGCGAGCTGTGCTGTGTCAAGGACAGGTCGTTATGCTGAGCAGGACACGAGCCACTACACCAATATGTAGTGAAAGTTTATATTGTTTTAGTAACCTAAAATGTATCAATCATGAACACCTAGAAAATGTTGTGATAAATCAATATCTAATTATGTAGTAATCAGGTTAATATAAACACAATGGTATAAGGATTATGGGAAGAAATTAGTGATCAATTTCATAAACAAGAAAGACCCTTGGTCTTAATAAAAATGAACTCTCTTCATCATCATCATAAATTATTTTAGAGCAACATGCTTCAACCTATTTAATCAAACTTTTGGTACTAGTTTAGTACTAGAGGAATAATAAATTCAACATTGAAAACATATTAATAACTCACCTGTGGGACAAATAAAGTAAAGACAGACATGGAGCCGGCTGTCGTGGTATGTGGGTAGTGCTCGCTTAATCTTCAGCTCTTCCTGAAGGTATGCCTCAAACTGAGCATCAATGTAGTCCACTACTGCTTTGAAACTGTCCTCCTTGTTCACCTGGTCTCCATAGCCAACTGTGTCGCATATTGTTAGCTGCCAAGCAATGATTATTTAAATGTTATTAGAAGGAATAACTTAACAGCTCATTACTACCTTGGAAATATTAGGAATATAGTTTCACACTACAATTAATTATTTGGTAAAAAATTACTATACTTAAATATAAGTTTTATTTTAGTTATTCTTTAATTAAATATAAAAATATTTAATAAGGCTTGAATATGGTGTTAGCGCAAGCTAAACTGCATGGTCACATTGTTAAAAAATTAATAAACAGTTTCAAAAATTTGAAAAACCACTTCAATGCTATGTCTTTCAAGATAGATTAAAATTAAGAATTTAGGCTAGAAGAAGAAGAAGAAGAGTTACACACCTTCAGTCTGACACTACTCTCCTGCAGCTCATATGTGTGTGCCTTCAACTTGACAGTTGGCAAGTTGTGAGGACTCGGAATGGATTCAAAATTGGTATTGAACAATGAGTCCATGAGAGTTGATTTACCCAGGCCAGTCTCACCTACATAAAATAAAGCAAATGATTAAAAATATTATATCTAAATATGATAAAAATATGTAATTTGTTAACTTGAATTCATGCACCCACCCACTAAATTAAATTAACAAGGTTGCAACAGGGCAGAGACAATGTACCTATGTGGGTGATTAACAAAGTGCTATCATTAGTCATTTATTCCCTCACCTATACACAGGATGTTGAACACGAATCCATTTTGCACGCTCTTGTTCACCAGCTGGTCAGGGAGACTGTCGAAGCCGACGTGTCCAGACAGCTTCAGAGTACGCATCAGCGTCTCCATCTGAAATTCATAATAATAATAATAATAATAATAATAATCTTTATTTCAGAACAATGTCCATACATAATTACAAAATAATAAGATTTATAGTAAAATTTGTGCGCGTATAAATGCTTTCAGGATGTCTGAGTCCTGCTTTTCCGCAATAACCTGCAGGATGCTGTTGGTGCTGCTCCTGACCCTGCTCAGTAGTGATACGAGCCGCTTGCGTATTACCGCGTGGAAGCCGTCTACCCTGGCTTCCGCAAACATACCGGAGGCACTGCAAAAACGGGGCAACCCCAACAACATCCTAAACCCGTTGTTATATTGGACACGTAAGGCATTGAGCGTCCTCTGCGTATATCTGAACCACAGGCTGCACGTGTAGAAAGTCTGACAGTAGGCTTTAAATAGAGTGACTTTAACTTGTTTACTACAACGCACAAACCTGCGGGCCAGCATATTACTTCTAACCGCCAATGCCCTACGTTCCCGTTCTATGTCAACCTGGTCCTCAAGGTCCTCTGTAACGTAATGTCCAAGATATTTAAACTTTTCTACCCGCTTTAGTTCAATGCCATTTAGCTTTATTGCGGGCACATTCAATGTACATTTACCGGGGGCCTTGAAAACCATGTACTCGCTCTTCTTAGCATTGTACATCAATCCATGCTGAATGCTATATGTTTCACATATTGCAAGCAACTGCCTCATTGCACTTACAGTTGGGGTCAGCAGCACCATGTCGTCTGCGTAACTAAAGTTGTTCATACAAATGTTGTCAATCCAGCATCCCACTCGTGTGCTGCTGAGCCCAACTATAAGCTCATTCACGTACAAGTTGAAGAGCCTAGGAGAACTCAAACCACCTTGTCTCACCCCGCACTCCAACCTGTACGTGTCCGAGAAGGCATTTGCCCACCTTACATAATTATTCTGGTTTTGGTACCAGAAATGAAAAATCCGTTGTACCTGTGTAGGCACGCGGGTTTTCTTGAGTTTCTCCCATAACAAGTCATACGACACAAGGTCAAATGCCTTGGAGAGGTCAAGAAAGCATGCATACACAGGTGTACTTCTTTCCGTGTAGTATTGGACAGTGTGCTTCAGACTCAGAATTGCGCTTTCAGTGGAAAGTCCCGCGCGAAAACCAAACTGAGCATCATGAATATTAATATTTTTATCAAGTTCTGAGTCGAGCACACTGTCCAACACCTTGGCCACAATTGGTAGCCAAGGAAATCGGTCGGTAATTGTTCTTATCAGACAAATCTCCAGTTTTATTTTTTAACTATTGGTACTACGATGGTTTTCATAAGGTCTATAGGCAAGTACGAGTGATTCAGACATAAGGTAAAGAACATTGCCAGCACACGCGGTAAATGAACACCAGCGTATTTTAGATGCTCGATACTGAGTCCATCATGACCCGGTGACTTGCCCCTAGACATGCTACTCACAATTTGTCGAACTTGTTTAGCAGACACCCTATACAATTCACCGGTCATGGTGGACCCAGGATCTGCAGACGAAGAACCCAGTGGAGACTTAGTGGTAAAATGTTCTCTAAACAGTTCAGCTATATCTCTGCTATCACTCGCACTTCCCACGCTCACTGGAAGGCCAGTCTTATGATTTAAACTGTTGGTTGCTTTCCAAAAATCACTAAGTTTTTAGAAGCACGACATTCCGAAATAATTTCCATTTTTATCTGTTCTTTGTTATTGTGACACCACTTTAATCTATTTTTAAATAATTTGCGACTTTCACACATTTCTTCATATATAGTACCGGATTGTGGCCTATCCTGAGAAACCCAGTATAAAAATTTACTCCTAGCTTCCCTGTGAGCTTCACATACATGCTTATTCCATCCTATTACATGTTTTTTTCTTACGCGAGTGAGATTTAGTTTCACAAGTGTTAATGGCTGAGTCTGTTAATGCTATTATTATATCCTTATATAGTTTATCTAGACAATTTCTATGTTCCTTACAATTACAAATATCATAACTACATTCTCTTAATTCAACAGGAAAATCTATTAATTTCAGTTTACTATTGCACAATTTGGTATAGCTTTTTATTTGTTCTTTAGTTCTATAGCCCCAAACAGCTTTATTTTTTATATTTTTATTATAATTACTATTTTTACATATAATTGCACTTAATTCACACTCAATGACTAGGGGCAAATGATCAGACCAAACGTGTCATAATTAATAAATACATTCTTAATAGTTTGTTTGGCAGAATGACTAGTAACACAGTGATCGAGCCACCTCACACACCCGTGAGCCTCGCTTATAAATGTATAATTACTTAATACACTTCCTAACACATCTATATCCACACAGGACCATTGTTGGTCCATACATAAATTAATTAGCTCGTTACCGAACAGTTCTCCCGGATGAGCATTAAAATCTCCTAGTACGTAAATAGATTCTATAGCGTAATGATCAACTATCGCACATACCTCGCCAAAACATGTCGTAAACTCCTCCAAATTGTCTATTCCATTTGTCGGCATGTAAACACTAAACACAAGAAATGCGCGGTCTTTCATAGACACTTTTATTGCACTGATACGCGGATTATTGCACTCGATAACAGTCACCTCTTTGAACACACTTTTACGCCACAGTATTGCCACGCCACCGTAAGGTCTTCCTTTCAAAACACCGTTTGAAATATCCACTGCTGACGTGCCCGTGTATGCGAACTCCTGGTCAACAGTGCCCAGTATCGGTATGTCATAGGGAAGTAGCCAGGTCTCTTGTAAGGCTATGATATCCGCCGACTGACACAATTTTCTGACACAATCAATTGATCTTTTTATCGACTTACAGTTAAAACTGACAAATTTAAATAAAGTAGTTTGTCAGTTTTAACTGTAAGTCGATAAAAAGATCAATTGATTGTGTCAGAAATAATTAATATCTTGTTCACGCTATTCCCACAAGCGACTACCGACTGTATCAACCCAACGACCACTCGCAAATGAAATGTAATTGACTCAATTAGCATAAACGAACGCGATGTTTGTTGTTTGTACACCGGTCACAAGGAATGCTCTATTTATTATTTTGTAACTATAATAAACACTATTCAATTCAAACTACAGTTTTTTATCAAAGGAGCAACGCCCTTAGCACGATTTCTTTATTAAAAAGCCTACAAAGACAACTACACTATATAGTATTCATTTACATATAACTGGTATTATTAAATAATCCACTTTAGATGTTAAATTATTGTCTACATTAAGAAATGCACTTAATTTCACTCACTTTTTGTGGCTCAACGTCGATCGCCGCCATGTTTACTTTTTGACTGATTTCAACTAAGTGACATGAACTGTGGTCGCATTCGCATTTCTAGCCTCACTTCACAGTACAGTGCTCCCAAAATAATAGTACGAATTAACAATTATCCTTTTTACTTAGGCAAGCACATTTTATCATTAAATTACATGTCTCATTATTGTTTATTTAAAAAAATCCGCAGAGTCCAATAAAAAAAAAAATGTCTTGGCACATTGAAATTAACAGACTGTGAAAGAATAAACAAAAGAGTTCAATTTAATTTGTCTGATTATTGCCTACCATTGTCCGACTTTGACTTCACTGATGCTTCAACGGCCTAATATTTGCGTTTTATAACTTTATTTATTCGGTTAAGCTTACAAAGAACACATTTTTATTTACAAAGAAAAAAATGATAGTATTTATATTATCATGACATCAATTTTAAATATTAATATAAAAATACTTCTATATAGTTTAAAATAGCGTTGCTCTCAAATGTTGTTTCTTTTTCACAATGAATTAGATATCACATTTGCATAATTTTCTACCATTTGAAAACTAACCATTTAATTAGTAGGTTTTTAAATGGTAACATTTGAAATATCATGAATGGCAACATCTTCAAAATCCAAAATGGCAGGAATGCGACTTCGGTGTGTTATCATGTGAGCCAAGGGAATAATGTTTTCTTGAATTTTATGGTCGTAAGTGGATTTTAAAATTGTGTATCAGTGAATTGTGACATAATAAACCATGGCGGACCTTAAATCGCCGCCGTATAGTGATATTAAAAGACCTGAAGAAGTGGTCAGGATGACGACGAACGATAGCCTGAAATTCGCAGTTCTTATCGGGCTAATTGAAGTCGGACAGGTGACCAACCGGGAGGTGGTGAACACCGTCCTACATCTGGTAAGTCTGCACGCCCCTGCTCCGACTGGTTGCACCACAATTTCTTCAGTGCATCAAAGTGAAATCTTATCAGATTCGTCTTAGAAAGGTTATTAGATTGGAATGACACTGTATTTAGAAGTATATACTTCGTACCTCGTTGTTTTTATGGTCTATCGTACATTTAAAGATTTATGCAAATTGTTTATTCGATTAACAATAACGCAGCAACGTGTGGTCGGCCAAGAGGCGCGTCTATTTTCATTGTTTTTATCGATCGTGTTTGGTCGTGAATCGCAGGATCGCGGCAGCGGCCGGCAAGCGATCTATGTTTGTTTTGATATTTTACTGCCGGCTGTACACTGCTTACTTTCACGGCGAGGCTCAGGAAGCACAACACCTAACAAGCAGTACACGTGAAGCTATATTGTTGATTATTGTAGGTCTCAATAGTCTAAGCTAATTGATGCGTAAAATAATGACGTGGTTTTACCTTGAATATTTAACAATCGTGGTAGGTAGCAATATTTTATAAATATGGGAAGGGCATGTACCTAACACCGCTTCATGTAACTAACACTGCTATTTTAAAATAGTCGAATAAGTCTGTAAAACCCTCGAGAGGACTGAGGACACGAGTACTTTTATTTAATTCGTCGTAAAATTATATGTTGCAAACTGCTAAGATATGTCATGTAATCAGTTATGCGTGGCACATACAGAAATGCATAACTTTAAGAATCCAGTCGGGACAATGAGTGTCCTATAATGCTGATGTACCTGTGACGACCGTGGAACCGAACGACATTAATGGTTCATAGCTAAATGTGGTCTCTAAGCAAAATGTTATCACTTCTAAAATATATTGAAGAATCGTGGTGACGTTCACTAATAATCATTTAGTGGTTTAGTAGGTGGTGAGGTAGGTAGTTAAGTGACAAATGACGAGACATAATACATAATAATATACTGTGCAAAAACGGCGCGGGCGCAGCTCGTTTTAGCTAGGCCCAGGTGGCTTTGTGACGATAAACATATAAATAAAGTCACTTGTTTTTACTTGACGACTTCATATTATTGTGTAAATTGCAAAACAATCCTCAATGTTTTTGTGAGTAGTGTGACAAAATAGTCAAGTTATTTAACATCAGGCAGTACGGAGGTTACACTTATTACGTAATGTACTTGCGCCGGTTGCTGGTGTTACTTTATAATTCAGGATATGGATGCCCTGTTAACACAAGGCTAGTATTTACGTAGAAAGTCGTAAAAATCCTGTAGAACGCGTGTCGAACATTACTTTGGGATGCCCCGCGCTATGGAAAACATTGCATGGGATTTAGGAAAGAGGGTTGATAACTTTCTGAAGGAACCAGCACGAGATAATTTGGCCACCTGTTTTACGTTCAAGCAATTTAATCAAATTTACAAGTCTTCGTTCCTGTTTTTGGTAATTAAAATAATTGCATTGCTAGTGTACCTTACCAGTTCATTGTTATAAAAAAATGCTTTTCCGTTCATGATTGTTTAACGTATAGATTAGACAAAGCAATTTACCACCTGTTTAATTGTAAGTAATGACTAGACAATTGCCTTAAATCGTTATAAGTTGTAGCTTATGTACACATCCGAAATATGGATGTGTACGTAAGCTACAAGGACGTCTACTAAATCACATCTAACAGAAATAAAAATAATTCTGTACATTCTATTTATTTATTTATAATTAGTGACTAATACTATTAATTTGTCTTACCTCTTGCAGTAGAGCCTATTTTGGAACACACAAGCTCCGGTTTATAAATTCAGGAACCGACCCAATGCCGTTATCTAATACCTGAAATTGAGTCACAGTAACAGTTGATAAAGATATCGGGGTTATCGCATAATCAATCGCGATCGGCATTTGAAAATATGCTTTATAATTACAACGACACAATTTCTTCGAACACTTGACCGCGACCTTGCTTCGACCAGTTACGAGGTTTTTCTGTCAACCAACGCAAACCGCTTTTATCGTCATCCGTCTATTAAAAAAGAATTTGAAAGAATTGTTTTATTAGGTAATCAACGGTCTTGTCCTTTTTTGACATCATTTAGAACAGGCTTGGCTGCATAATACATATGGCTGGCGACCTCTACTAGATTAACCTGATTAACCAGCGTGTTAAAGAAACAATTTACCCCTACTTGGTTAAATTGATACCTATTTATACATATTACCGAAGTAATCGAGAATAATTAATCAATGGTAGTTAGGAACAAAAGGTGAGCTACCGTGGTCCGGAAATAATTCCAGTCGTAATGGCGGAGCTGGAAACTAATTAAACGTGACCCGCGCCGGGTATAAGTGATCTTCATCCGCAGCGGGTTAAATGGTACACGGAATACCACTACTAGGTCGCTCGATTAATAAATATGTACAGCTTTAATACT
>NW_020799772.1:0-26733 GCF_003590095.1 Trichoplusia ni | reverse complement strand
TTGTTGATAACAATTTTACGAAAATGATCTAAAATTAATAAAACAATTTTGATAGTAACTGTCGTGAGGATGATTCATTATTAAGACGCGGCGGGATCGCGAGTCGAACGTTCGACTGGCGATCCCGCCGCGTCTGCTCATGATTAAGGACTCCGGTTGGGTCCGAAACTAGTCGGGCTACCCCGATAAATACGCGTGAGTAAACCGTTACATCATTTAATAATAAAATAATTACCTAAACCCGAAAAAATATATATTAAGTGACAGATTTTTTTTTCCAAATTTCCACTCAGCTTAAAAAGTGGTCCTTTTTGCGATGTGCACCAATTGAGAAGTGTGCCAGTTACGAAGTGTGAAATATGAGAAGTGCAGCAGTTGCAAAATCCACTAATTGAGCATGGAAAAGAAGTTACAAGTGGCTTTTGACTTCGTAGATTGATTATATAAATGATAGCGCGCGTGGACTTAGTATTATCTCTGTACATGTGGTCTCCCTGGCGGTCTACTAGATCATTATCTTATTTTCCTTGTTATCTACTATTAGTTTAGCCACAGCTCTATTCATATAAGCTATGACATGCCTTGACATTCCTGTTAAGGATTTGATTAGGACTACATATTTAGATTATGTAAAATTATCATTAAATTATTATTGTTTTCCTTTTTTTTGTGAAATATGCTTTGTATATGTATCAACAGTGTTAACCTCAGCAAAACTTACTTCATTGCAACTTTTCTCTTCTCTGGAGGTCAGTTTTTATAGAAAATCATTAACATTTTGCTATTTGATACTTGTTTCGCTTATTTACGCTATTTTTGCAGACATTCATTTTAATGTAAAATGCTACTGTAAAATTTTATTTTGAAAAGAGTAACTTATGGAGTTTCTTGCCGGTTCTTCTCCATAAGAATGACACTTTGGAACCGTGCAACTAGAGTCAGTAATATAACGTTTTAAAAGTGCCTGAGATACGGCCTATTTGAAATAAACCTTTTTGATTTTGATTTTGGAGATGTGGGAAATCCAACATCATCCAACAAATCTTAAAAATATTTTTATGAAAAAGAAAGAGTATATTTGATAAACATTTGGTGAAATGGACTCATTCTTTTACATCCCACTTTAATAATTAAATTGAAAAGGTAATTTTAGAATCAAACCTTTGTTTTCATAAACATATTTTTAAGATCTTAACTTGTCATATTGGATCAGCATCCCTCACATGTCAAGTCATTGTTATCTTGCAAGTTTTCATCTTTGAACGATTGAACTTTGACTTTATACCTATCACAAGTAATTTGATCGCAGTTATTATTATTTAAGATAAGAAATCAAAATATCACGTACGTGACAATTTAATGCGACTTTTTATTTACATAATTCGATTAAAATATGCTGAATAATATCCGCAGCGGCGCTAACAGGTTTGTAGGTATTTCACACAAAGACCTGTTAAATGTGTTTTTACATTAACTTAAAACTATTTTTATGATTTCAGAATTCCATGAACCTTTCACTAGTTTTAAAGAACTTTAAAACTTTAACTAAGAACACGCTTTTTCTGACGATCTTAATATTAAGGGACTTGACAATGAATTTTCAAAATCTACTTATTAATATTTGAGTAACAAATATTTAATGGAATTTGATTCGTGTGATAGTTATAAAAACCGTAATGTGTGAATCAATGAAATTTCAAGCGATTTTTCAATGAGTTTACCAGTATCACACACTATCTTTAATAAATTATTAAATGTCTTTTAACGCAGCAATAGGTGCGGGGGGTCCACACTCTACGTAATAGCAAGACTGAAAGGTCGATAGTGACATGAATAAAGTTCTGTGTAGCAGAAGTGCAGCAATTTATAGTAGCTAATATCAGTGATATGTTTATGGAGTATCATTGTGAAGTATTCAGTAGATATTTTTGTGAAGTTCTACCATATAAGAAGTTGCAGAGCCTATATAACTGTGCATTCCTTTTAAATCAATATTCACTTTGCCTTTACTGATGTCAGCAAAAGAGAGAAGTGTCTTTATGTTATAGAACTCCATCATCATTTAAGTGACCTCGCGATCGATGCTAACACTTGTAGGTGAAGTTCCCATTCGTATTTGAACTTTCCAAACAAGTAGCGGCGGCTGACATTTTCAATGAACGTAACAGAGAAAAATAACCAGTCAAGATTTGAAAAAAAATAAAATAATCCATCACATTTATGACCGTACAAATGGTCGTATAAGCTCGATTTTTATTTTTCGGAAGTAAAAAAAATCACTTCACAAAAATAACTGACCGATGATTTTGAACTTTTTCTGGTTAAATTTATGCAACAAAAAATAATACACAGACATGGAAAGTGACCTTGTTTTGTACTTAAGTTTGACCTTTGTCAAGTATCAACAAGACGTATATCATTTCGTATGTCATGCTGAATTTATTGGATTGTTATCAACTTTATCAATATATTGTCTAATTGTGTAAGTAGTTTGTATAGGTTTTGGTATTTATTTTATTTTCTTTTATTACTGAATATACAACATATTTCTGTATTTTCTGGTTTCCATTATAATTCGGTGCTACAGACCTATCACCGCAAATGTTTTTAGGAACGCCTGTGCTTCAGATAGTTCTAAGATAGAACTTTTATTTCAGCGAAACTGATAACATACGCGCTGACATCAATGAAATAAAATCAAAATTCATTTGTTTAAAATAGACCACAAGAAGCACTAAGTAACAGCACGCTTCCTATGTATTCTAGCTCCTAACTTACCTACTAATACTGAAAAACTATTAGTAAAATTAGATTGCAAAGGACCATCAGTCACGACGGAAACCAACGTGCAGTCCTGTTGCAGGCTGACAGCAATTGAACTGCAAAGGGACTGCAAGTTTAGTGTGCAATTACATTGGAGTCAACTACATTCAAACTGCACTTAAAACGAAATTTGCGGTTGGATTGCAGTTGAAATACGGTCCGTCTGTCTAGCTCAGGTCGACTTATTCTTGTGTTTTTCTTTTACTTATATCTTTTAACTAGCTGTTGCCCGTGACTTCGTCCCCGTGGGTAGAAGATATAAGTTGTGATTTTAGGTATACCTGCCCGGTTTTTTTCACATTTTCCATTATATCTTAGCTCCTATTAGTCGCAGCGTGATGGTTTATAGCCTAAAGCCTTCCTCGATAAATGGTCTATTCAACACAAAAAGAATTTTTCAATTTGGACCAGTAGATCCTGAGATTAGCGCGTTCAAACAAACAAACAAACTCTTCAGCTTTATATATTAGTATAGATAGGATGATGACAATTTTTTTTTGCAGTGTCCGTCTTGTAGTTTTTTGTATAATAATGGATACGTATTTTTTAATTTGTCCCGCAAACATAAATTTACCAAATTACAGTGAATGAAACTTACGCGTGACGTCATTGAGTATAAATTTTACCATATCGTTACGTCACAAGCCCCTCTCCTAAACTTTAAAGCAGTTAATCTTTGTCAATTCTAGATTTTCTTTTCTTTTCAATTATCTAACTGAGGGACTACCTAATTCGATTTTTTCTTTTTATACCCAGTCATCCTTTTCCACTGTCCTTAACTCTTTTAATTAATTTTCAATACATATTCACATTTTCATGTTTAACCCAGTTGTATGTTTTACGAATTGTTATCATCGCGGGTAAAGTCGCAGGTTACAACTAGTAGAGAAATAATAATAAAGTTATCATGTATTACTGCCGTGTAATAAATATTCGTGTATAATGGTGACGATATTATTTCTTATCATATAATTATATTATTATCGGCGTACCTGTCTTTGTTATTTGTATATTACCTAATATATACCTTAAGGATACCTACAAGCGCCGCGAGAGCTGGGTCCGTGTGGCCCAGGATAGAAATGAAATAACATATTCTGCAAAAAGGCTGAATGTCACACTTATACTCGTACATGACCTGTTTAAGCTAATTGGAGACTACATTTCCTATATGGCTCCGATGAGAAGAAACGTTCAAACGAAATCAGGAACCACAGCCTAAAAGTCGTGAGAAGAAGATAATCATGGAAAGGCCCTTGCTCAGCAGGGGGAATATACCTATGAAAACTGCTTTTTCCTGAATCACTGACTGAAGATGTCAAACGAGGCGGGTTCTCGTTCTCTGAATGAACGTTCTCTGAATGACTAAGGCATCGGATGAGAAATATTTATCGGCATTGTACATCTAAGTGGTGTAAAGGGAAGCACCTTTTTTAATTTCTCGCTAAATTTTATTTGCTAGGGGATAGATAGAAAACCGTTTAGTTCTTCCGAGGCACGGAGGGACCATGGATTTTTTTGAATGATCTCCCATCCAACGACAGACAGTGGCGCCAGATTACAGTAGCCACCTTCGCTACTAAGCAGCAGCTTTGGTTTAAGATTGTCTAAGACCCCCACCGAATTGTTACTGCAGAATATCATAATAATTCACTTTGACTCCGTTTGGGTCCGAAATTAGTCTAGCAATCCCAAAAAAAACGCGTGAGTAAACAGTTGCATCATTTAATAACAATACTAGATAGTTCAGGCTGTGCCAAATAGAGGGCTATAAGAGGCGCAATCCTCGCGGAAGAAGTCGAGGGCTAAAACTAGTCGAAAAATAATAAGCTGATTATCATGCGTTACCGCACTGCAATAACAATATTCGTGTGTATTGGGCATCTTATCATATTATAACATTATAATCGCCGCACCTATTAGTCATTATTTTTACCAAATCCTATACATACCACAATTTTTTTTCCTGTATAACTGACTAACGGATCAACACCTAACCTAAAGCAATAGATACTTGAACTTTGAAGGGTTGTATGTACTTTTTTATAGCGTAGAAATTTGATTACAATCAGTTTTTACAGTTAGTAATAAAGGTGGTATAAAGAAAGGCAATCAATCATTCAATTCAATCTTTGTAATGAACATTCTTAAACAAATGGATGAAAGAAAAGTTACGTGATTTATTGCATTTTCCCCTTATGGTTCGATATGTGGAAAAATCGAAGATTACAAAATTAATTAAAATCACAACAATCATTTTAGACTTCCGGTGGAAGACATTCCGCGGGCTAAATATGCTTAGAGAATATGACTTAATCCCTAGGACCAAGATTAATTTGAATAAAAGTCGGAATTTTCTGATAAAATTTTAGCTTTTTGGAGGCAAGAAGCGCTCCGGTAAATTTTCTAACAGTCGACAATCCATCGACCAACCGTAGCTTCTGCTTCAGCTTAGTCTAAGTGAGGACCTCCACCGATAGGTCTCTGCCGATATTATAATAGTTAAAAAGAATGTTATGTTTCTCTAAGATAAATTTTTCTCTATTTTGTAGCATGAAAAGATGCAATTGCCTGCTCTGTTTAATAAGCAACTTAGTTAAATTAAATAAAGTATAAAGTAAATAATATTATAATTTTATTTCAGGCGTTTCGTTCTTTTAAGAAATCTTATCGCAAAAAATGTAACCATTTGTTAATATCAGTGAGCAATATCATGCTATGTAAGATTGCTATAATCTTTTTGAAGCTACTTTTTTACTGACACAGGACATAAGTTTTGTTAAAAAAAAACAACCTTATTTTTCTTTCAGAGTGTATGGTTAATTATTTCATAATTCCCCTCCCCTTATTCCAATTTCATTGTTTTTTGGGTCGGCGCAGTTTATGACATTTTGTTAAGTTTCTTGCCGGCTCTCCTGGATAGGAATAATATTTTAAAACCGTACCAGGTACTAGAGTCATTAGTGGCAAGTTTTCAGTACCTGAAAATTGGCCTACTTAAAAAACCTCCAACTGTAACGGTTCATAACACATTCCTGTGACAGTCAGATAGGCAGTGGAGCCATAAATAACGTAAGAGGGGTCCATAGTTATACCATTTGTTTGTGGAACCCTAATAGATATTTATAATTACTTTGATCAGATTCTCAATCAGCCTGTTCTAGCGATTATTTGGTGATATATCTATTATAGACGGGCCTGTTAGTCTAGTGGTTAGTGACCCTGACTGCTATACCGGAGGTCGTGGGTTCGATTCCCAGACAGGACAAATGTTTATGTGATGAGCACGATCATTTGTTCTGTGTCTGGGTCTAATTTATCTATATTATGTATGTATTTAGAAATATATAAGCAGTTTATTAGTTGTCTAGTACTCTTAATACAAGCTCTGCTTAGTTTGAGACTAGATGGCGTTGTGTGAAAGTTGTGGGAATATTATATTATACTAGCTGACCCAGCAAACGTTGTTTTGCCGATGTTTTTTTCTAGTTGTATGTGTTTTTAATGCAAGATTATAAAAAAATAAAAACAAACAATTTCGTCCAAAAAATAAAACAATAAATTTTAGTGTGGGCAACCCTTATCACTTAGGGGTATGGAAAATAGATGTTGTTCTATTCTCAGTCCTACCCAATATGTATACAAAATTTCGTAAGAATCGGTCGTGACACGGGAATTTTATATATTACATTATTATTTATAATTTGTTAGTGTTTAATTTATCAAAAAAATATCAGGAAACTCACCGCTTTATTTCAATTACCACGTACTTGCGCAGATTGTGAGATACACCTTTTTAGGGCTGCCACTTACCAACATCTTAAATGAAAATAATCTAACTTAGGTCCGCTGAAGTTCGATATTTATTTTAATTGTATAAATTCTTACATCTGCTCTTCTTCTTTTTCTAAGTCTCGTCACCGTATTTGTAAGTTGCATTTCAAAACGACATCACCAATCTCCGCGCTTAAAATTTACACAATTTTGTTTGCTATTTCGAAATGTTCATGATATTGCGATAAAAAAAAAACAGTTGTTAATTGTTTGAGAATATATCGTCATTATCAATATCATCAGCCCCTATTCGTCTACTGCTGGAGATAGTCCTCCCCAATTGCACGCCATCGAGATCTACCTTCGGCTGGGAATATATAAGACTAGGAAAACAGTTAAATAAATGAAATATAAATTATTTTTGTCAACCCTGTATTGGAACTGATTCCGAAGAGATTAAAAGTCTCTTCGGAATCGGTTCCAATACAGGGTTCCAATTCCATTACAAAATACTCGATAATATCACGATAATTTACAGGTGTCGTGTCAGCAGAAACCGCATATCTGCAAATCTTTTCAATAAAACACGAGGTGCTAAAGGTTAGCGATAATTAATAATCACTATGGAGATATTGTGATTATTATAATGTGTGATATAATGAAGAAACACGCTCCAATAGCGTGCGCATCTGCCTTCAGCGATTTGCGGACGAAAGCATTGAATTGCCATCATGACCTTCGGCCAGTAACAATTTGATGTTGTACTAATACATCAAAAACTGCAGGACGCACCTGGAGAGGTTTTAAGCTAAGTGAATATAAAGTAACTTAATACATGGCAACAATTATTTAGCCCAATAATAAACTAAATAGCCGACCCCAACATAGTTGGGGAAAGGCTAGGCCGATGATGTAGAATAAACTAAATAATGGAAATCAGAGAAAATGGAAAGCATGGAAAATTTAAAGTTTACAAAAGAAAACGCGAGCTATAAATAGGCAAAAATCCGCAAAAGAAAGGTAGGTAAGTACAGCAAAGACAGGTGAGGAATTATTTCAATTTCAATCCAGCGACCGGGTATTAGTTATTGTTAAAGAAGTACCTATTTAATATTAAAATCGTTTGTATGCATGGTTTTTGTGAAAGAGAACCGGAAAAAAAGTAAGTTAAAGGATGAGTGGTACAAAACACACTATGAAGAAAAGATTTTCCGCCTCATTCTCAGTAAAAAGAAAAGCGAGATAGTCTTGATTCAGGTAGTAAGACCGACTTAAATTTTCGTTAAAATTTGTCACTCCTTTCTCTTTTACATCCTGTTAAATACAGTCCATCGATCTGTTTTTCCGTCTTTTTTCTCTTTTTCGTTCTTTCTTGTTACTAACTAATAATTATAAGATAGTTTGTCCTTAATATTATAGTCACGTGAAACTTTTATGGCAACAGTAGGTTACTCCTGTATCGAATTTCCAACAAATTCTCAATCATCGTCCCACACAACGCTGTCGGTTGGCTTGTCTCAGCCCTGTTGATGCTGGTGAAACTATCCTAAAGGAGCTTCCTGCCTGGAAAACTTATGTTAGCAGACAAGGTCGTTGAAGAAATAATTCATGCATTTTCTAGTGATAATGTGGTGGAATTGCGATTCAACGCATGTGGGTACGAGAGCGAGTGCAAGTAGCACACGACCGCTTGAATTTACTGTAAAAACTTTTTAATAATAAGAAAAAAAACAGTCATTTTTCGCTCGAAAGGTGTCTGAAAGCTGTAGTTTAAACTGCTGTCAAACTAACATCCAAATTTTCCTCGACCTAATATGCCTAATGACGTTCCGTATTGTGCTCATCTTTAATCGTGATTCCTAACTCTGGAGCCTGATGGGGCAGGTAACCGTGTTGTTCACTGTCTATACTTCATCTCTTCTTATAAGTGTTCCATCCAAGACCAGGCCGAGATTAGAGCCTGAGATTTTAAGGACAGCTGCAGAGAGATAGCTTTGTGTGGATGTTTATAAAAAAACTAACGCCTGTACTATTTAATTATCAACTTTTTTCGTAATTACAATCTACTTATAAATGTATTTCAGGCATTATACTCTAAAACTAAAATTAATAGATAACAATAAAAGTGAGCAACATTTTTCCTCCGAGCACAATTGCTATTTATTTTATAAGTTTCTTGAAATGTTCACACTCATATATGTATTTTGTTGTTTACATCACTATGACATTAGAGGTCAAAATGTATGAAAACCCATAATTAGAACTAATTAGAAGGCTTAACAGAAAGAATAAGCCCATATTGATATGAACACATTTATTTTAGGGTTCCCTAATCTCTTACAGGTCGGAGATGAATGTGGGGTATAAATACGAGGTATTACAGACCTTACCTCTATTATTAATAGCCCTTATCCGTTTGAGATAGTGTGCTGGACTAATGATTAATGATCGAATGGGATTTGGCAATGTACCTTAATTTTTTATGCTTATTTTGCCATTCGAGGCGTTTCCTTGTAAAATCGAGTGCCATAATTTGGCTTCTTTGCTAAAATACTTATTAGGTAATGGTAGTATGAAACAATTCAACAACCTTGTTTTATTTTACTCTTGTTCGTCAAAATTAATTCGACATTTTAAGTGACGGCTCTTACGATCTAACATCAACATAAGATGATTTTGTAGACCAATAATTATTCCCGTGAGTGACATAAATGTGTATGCTAGGTCTCAAAATTTCTGTATTTAATTTTGATGTACCAATCCTCAGATCACCGGAATGATCGACAACAATCTAGGAAATACATGTAAAAATTTCATGAAATAAGTTTTTGGTTGAACAAGTAGGGAATCTTTTCTGTTAGCCTATAAACATATACAACACATATTTGTAGGTCCACAGAGCCCGCTCCGGCGATGTGTAGCCGTTCGGAAGTGAGGACTATCGAGCCGTGTCACCCCACAACACTCTACACAACCAGCTTCGTATTATTTTTCATGCATTCATAATATGAGTTTTATTTCCCTTTATATCCCATACGTTTGTTTCATTCGTTACAATAGATTCCCAATTCATTTTTTTTGTAAAAAAAATAACATATTATCTTGTCCCCATTAAAGTCGGTTCATACAAGACCATATCTGAATACAGATCTCTTTAACTATCACAAAATTAAAAATAAACCAACGCATCGGCGATGACAACTTGAAAAGCCCACTCCTAGGTCTGGTTCGCTGATCTTAAAACTAATAATTTTTAATTATTAAACACGTTTGTTTCCGATATAAATCATCTTTTTCTAAATTTGCGACTATTAATAAATTTATCTCTTTAAACTATTGATCTTTAGTGTTAAGGTTGTTGACATTCAAATATATGTGGAATGTGTTAATATTTAGATAAGACGAGCGTTCCTTCAAGGTGAATTTTACACCGATAACTATGTCTTATCCAAATCGATCGTGTGTTCTTGAGGTAGTCATAAACACAGTCACAGATATTCCTTAATGATTATTATGATTTTGTTGTTCTAATAATAGAATAATACAGTAAGATCAGTTTTTGACCTCAAGAGAAATTAACATAAGTAATAAAAGTGATAAATGTTCGAACTTGATACTAATTATACGCTTAAACCGCAACGTAAATAACTGTAATAAATTATAGTAGTGCAAACAAGTTTTAACATTAGGCACTATATTCACCAGGTAACTGTAACACTGAAGGACAAGGATCTTTGCCAGAATGTGAAGGTAATCAGTTCAAGAAACTGGGTGTCGGTTGTTTGATGAAGTAATTAGGCAGCTCTGAGGGTCTAGAGGTATGGTTGGACTGGTTGTGGATTCGAGTCCCGGTACTCACCTTTGGAGCCGGACACTGCCCCCTGGTTGGACATCAATCATACTAAAGAAAGAATCATATGCCTGTCAGGCCTGCAGGATTGTTCGACTGTGGAGTCGGTGGAGTACGCAAATGATAAAAGAACGAACATGGCTAAAAATCAGTAAAATTCTGACTCTCCGCAGCGGGAGGGATTCCGAACCACCCAAAAGCGGAGGTATTTGATGATTTCCCGTTTGAGACTAGATGGCGTTGTATGGAAGTTTTGGAATATGATAATTATATGTAAGTGTTAAGTGCGCTAATCATTGTTTTTTGACCGCACTGGGGTTCAGGGGCAATATGGCGGTGTTCTTTTAATGATGACCTTGTTTAAATTAGATTATCATCGTCATACATTTTTTGCTGCTGTTTCCACTAGTGATAATGATGTCAAGTGATACGGTCATACCAGTATTTATTATTCTTAAGACTTTTAAACCCAAAAAACATGTCCTTTACACCTATAATATGCAGTTTTAAATACCACCGGACTGACATGAAATAAGGACATTATAAATGATTCTATTTATAACAAGATTTGTGTATATACATTACTAGCTTTTGCCCGCGACTTCGTCCGCGTGGGTAGAAGATATAAGTTATGATTTATACCTGCCCTATTTTTTTCACATTTTCCTTTTTATCTTCGCGCCGCGCCTATTAGTCGCAGCGTGACTTTAGGCTATAAACAGCCTAGTCTTCCTCGATGAATGGTCAATTCAACACCAAAAGAGTTTTTCAATTTGGACCAGTAGTTCCTGAGATTACCGCGTTCAAGCAAACAAACTCTTCAGCTTTATATATTAGTATAGAGTATAGATAAAAAAACGGGTTATTTGAATCATTTATTACTTAAATCGTATTCTGTCCAGAAATATTGTAAAAGAATAGCAAGAAACGGAACAAGTGCGAGTCGGACTCGCGGCACTGAGGGCTCCGTACGAATATTCTAAACTATCACATAGTAAATATCACTTCGGAATAGAAATCTCCTCTACCTCCTCTTTTAAGTCAGATAACTTATAGATATTTTATTTTCTTCCCACTTAGTCCTACTGCTGGGCAAAGGCCTCCCCCAAATCCTTCCACGATTCTCTATTCTGAGCCTCATGGAACCAGGCCGCATGTGACGGGGCAATTGGGAACAGAGATATTATTATAAAAATGCTTAATAATAACAAAATGTTGTTTTATTCAAAACAAGACAAAAATCCGCATGCTACCTACCACTTAAAATGATAAAAATCTCTTTGAGAATTGATCTAAAAGACCATTTTTATTGTAAGTACCGTGCAGTACCTATTTTTTTACGTAAACAAGCATTGTGTAGTCAATTAAAAACTATTTAAAATAGCATTTCATTTGCATCAGACTTGCACTATTCATTGTAAATAAACCTTCATAGTCTCAACTTCATATCAACATCCTTTATCATATATTATTACCTACCGACCAAGTCCAA
Organism: Trichoplusia ni; assembly: GCF_003590095.1. Lineage (NCBI taxonomy): Eukaryota > Metazoa > Arthropoda > Insecta > Lepidoptera > Noctuidae > Trichoplusia > Trichoplusia ni. The sequence continues at coordinate 14,794 of NW_020799772.1, read as the reverse complement.
GACCTAATAATTAAGACATAATAATTGACATCGTATCTTTTTTTTATCTTATCGCTTCAAGTCTAGATACAACAAAGCAGTTATGATGTCGCATTATGTCATGTTTTCTAAATACCTTAACTGTATAGGTGGTCTTTTCAAATTATATACAACTGTAAAAAAAACCGTCAAGTGCGAGTCGGACAAATTATATTTTGGATTTTTATAGCGGCAGCGGAATATATCACCTGTGAAAATTAAAACTGCCTAGCTATTCAGGATTCATAAAATACAGCCTGGTGACGGACTACGATATACGAAAGACAGCAGGGCCTCAGTTATCCTCAATAAGGTTCCAATCTAACCTTTTGCGGGACCCTAAAAACAGCACTGACATTTAATGATTTATGAACGTGCCAAGGCGCTTAATGTGAACGTTGTAGCCAAAATCGCAGCTGTTTTAAAAGCAAGATACATGCATACGGTTGTACGGCACAGCAGCTGGACAACCGTGCGGCTGCTGGCTAACAAGAATAACCATTCTGACAAATGTCTATCGAAAGGTGGCTGGGCTGCGTAACAAGGGCTGGGTTCGAGGACTGCACGGGTAGACGAAAAAAAGGACACGTGTTGTTTTTGGTGATTTTTATTTATCATTCAAACTTGTGATGTCTCGATAAAATAATAAAGAAGTTACACAAATAGAAGCTTATTACATTGCCGACATTGTCGACACACATAAAAATGCAACAGTTGAAGCAAACCATAATTATTTACAAAGATAACAAAATTATATTACGCGTAGTTCCTCTCAAGGAGATCATAATTTACTTAATTACAACTTTTTGTCTGGAAAAAGTCTGGGGTTTCTTTTTGATGTAATAATAATAATAATAATAATAATAATCATTTATTTCTTAGTACATGGTATTACAGATGTTTCAATTTTATATTATAGTTTCACATATACTACCGTATCAGGTGTAGAAATATTATAATTTTACAATAAACACTACTTTAGAATTTCTATATTAACATACTTATTCCGAAAGTTATATTTAGAAATAATTAACAATAACTATTTTTTATCAAACTTATAATCTATGAATTCTTTAACAGAATAGAAGCACATATTTAAAAGCCAAGTAAATATTGCACGTCTAAATTTATTTATAGGCAGCTGTCTGATCTGGGTTGGCAGCTTATTAAAAATTGTTATTGCCATACAAGGGGCGTTACGGCTATATAATTGAAGTCTCTGAGTTGGCACCTCTAATTCGTTTGGGCGTCTTTCTCGGACTCTTCTGGAAATACGCTCATTTATAGGAAAGAGGTGTGAATGCTTCTTAACAAATAAACAAATTTCAAAAACATAAAGACATGGAAGTGGAAGTATCTTTAACCTTTGAAATAATGGCTTACAATGATCTAAATAATCAGCACCACATATGGCTCGGATACATTTTTTTTGTGCTTTAAATGCCCTGTCCACATCTACTGAATTGCCCCATATAACTAGGCCGTAGCGCAGCACTGACGAGATGTATCCATGATATGCGTTTAGGACTGCTGCTTTACTAGCTGTGAGTCTTAGTTTACGAAGTGCAAATACAAATTTGTCTAATTTATTACATACTTTATCAACATGTGCCTTCCAATTCAATTTGCTATCAATTAATATACCTAAAAATAATGTCGATTCTACTGGCTGCAAAATAGTATCATTATATTGAATTGAAATATGATTGGTAGTTGAATTTTTAGTTTGGTACTCTATTAATTTAGTTTTATTTAAGTTTACATGTAGATTATTCTGTTCCAGCCATTGCACTGCTTTTTGTAATTCCTTATTAGTTTCAAATTCTAGTTTATTTTTATTTATGCATCTTATGGTTAGGGTTGTGTCGTCAGCGAACAATGTACATTTATGTTTTAGGTTATTGCAAAGATCGTTAATATAAATTATGAATAAGAGTGGTCCTAGAATGCTGCCTTGAGGTACTCCACAATTATTAGGCTTCAGTTTCGATTTGTATGTAATATTCAAGTTATTTTCTAATTTTGAGAGAACTGTTGTTTGGTGCCGTTTCGATAGATAGCTTTTAAACCAGTCATGTGTTTTTCCTCTAATTCCATACTTCTCTAGTTTAAATAGTAACCGTTTATGAGAAACAAAGTCAAAAGCTTTGCTCATATCTAGAAATACTGATAACGTCGAAATTTTATCATTAAGAGCTTCTGTAACTTGTTTAACTAAAGTAAAGCAGGCGAGTGTAGTCGAGCTTTTCTTTCTAAATCCAAATTGATTTTCATCTAGAATGTTGCGTTTATTGATATAGCTACTAACCTTATCATGCATTACTTTCTCAAAAATCTTTGCTATGATTGGTATTAATGTAATTGGCCTGTAATTATCAACGTTAGAACGATCACCTTTCTTAAAAAGAGGTTTAATTACGGATACTTTTAATCTATCAGGGAATACTCCTTGTTCTAACGACAAATTAATTATGTAACTAAGTGGACTCGCTATATACTTAGCACTTAGTTTTATTATTTTTGTTGTGAGTTCATCATAGCCGGTAGCGGGTGTATTATTCAAAGAGTTAATGATTTTTATTATGTCGTTCATAGTTACTGGGGTTAAAAACAGACTATCTCTTTGTGCGGTAATGTTTATATTACTCAAGTCATTAATTGATTCATCAAAATTATTTTTATGTGTAAGTTCTATAAAATAGTTGTTAATATGATTACATATATCATCAGGATTATTAATAGTTTTATCTTTGTGTACTAATTTTTCAATATTACTTTTATCAGCAGAATTATCAAATTTGTTTTTTATAATGGACCATGTTGCTCTACATTTATTTTTCGAGTTAGAAATGAATTTATCATTATTTATTTGTTGAGATTTTAATATACATTTTTTTAGTATTTTAGAGTATGTTTGGTAGCGTTTTTTATAATAATTTTTACTTATAGCATCATGTTGATAATTATAATATAATATTCGTTTTTTAATGCATGATAATTTCAATCCTTTACTTATCCATTTATTCTTTACTGGCTTATTGCCTTTTTTAACGCGTATTTCGGGAAAACATAATTTGAAAAAAAGAGTGAAAAGGTCGTGAAAAACGTTAAATGACTTATTGCAGCAAATTTCATTGTACACTTCATCAAAGTTTAAAGCTGATATACATTCTAAGAATTTATTGATGTTACTTTTGTTAAAATCTCTGACAGTTTCATACCAAAACTTTACCGTTTCAACCTTTTTTTTATTACTTGGAAGGTAGAATGTAAGTGATTGACCAGTATCGTGATCTGAGAGAGCAAGGTTGTGTATATTAGCATTTACGTCCTTAGATGAAATATTGCTGGCTATTTGATCAATACTAGATTTTTTTCTAGTCGGCAAGTTTATGTGAGCCGATAAATTAAAGTTCTTGAGCACTGACATTAAATCCTTCTTCTGTGTGGTTTCTTTTAGTACATTTATATTCCAATCGCCACTTATGACTACTTGGTTTTTGCTATTATGAGTCAAAATGGATAGTAACAGTTCCAACTTTTTTAAAAATAGATGTGCATCGGAATCTGGTTTCCTATAAATACAAATCACAAAAAGATTATAGTTTGGTACTTCTATACCACAACATTCAAAACAAAATGTAGTCGCAAAATTATTTACTACCGACAATGGAATAAAATCAATACCTTTTTTTACCAGTATGCACGACCCGCCTCGTTTTTTATTAAGTCTTGAGAAATTGGCACCTAACTTGTAGTTTTGTATCTGAAGACATTGCCGTCGTTCACTCTCTCAAACACCATGTCACCCGTCACCTGTAGAATGTAAGAATAATGGCGATCAATATGCGATGAATGGCTGAATATTTTTTGTGCACCGTAGTATATCAATACATTCCGTTAAATATAGTGAATTTAACTCATCTCTTCGCACAAACCCATGTATGGGTAATTCTTTCACGTTGTGAAATGTAATACACCAATCCTATGTGTCATTTTTACACAAATTAAAGCTTTAATAATAATAAAAAAAAACCTGATTCTATCAAACAAAGCATAACTAAAGTTGATAGATCGATATCATTACTTTAATAAAATACACTAATTAATGAGAAAATATTTTTACCGAGACGACATTCAACTCTAAATATGAACATGTATTAACGGACAAAAAGATTTTTTTGTTTGAATTGTTGACCTTGCTTGTTGGTAGAATATAGGTATTATAAAATCATAACAACATGTGCGGACGGCGATAAAAAAAATATAAAATAAATAATAAGCAATTTTAGTTTGACTTTGGATAAATATTTGATAAGTAGTGTTGTTTTATATGTAACACCGGCTTGTTGATATGCGTCTGCCAGAGGATAAATCTCTGTGTCTCAATTTATTTTTTACCCGACTGCGTGACAAGGACGGTGTATGTGCGTGATTTGAATATCAAAACAAATTAAAAACCATTAATCTCCATGTTCTTCGCTTTTGGCAAAGTCTATTAAAGTTACTGATTTCCCAATACCTTTATTATTTGAACCATTGCTGCACTGTAATGAAACTCAAAATTTGTCAAGTACTTACTTAGACTCATCTATTCAAACAATAAGATTAGATTTTAAAAAGTATCTTATACTAGGTACATACATAATGAGAATTAAGCCATGCCATTTGTTTGCTAGCTTTTTTTTCAACTTTAGGTTTAAAACTTTTTGTTTAAAACCTAAAGAGGCACTCTATAACATAAGGTCACTGGTAATCTTAGCGGTTTTTAAACAGGAAATAATGCGACGATTAAATGTTCAACGAGTAAAGTCTAAGTAGTACAACTATATATTTAGTATCTAATAAATAGTACATTACGCCCTTCACTTACACTCGAACTAACTTCCTGTCTTCCCAGCCCTCCCGTACTGTAAACTTCAAGTCTATGCCGTGGCCCGAAGGTTGTGTCAGAAGCGTCCTGGGGTCGAATTTAAGAGTTTTCGGCATGCCGTCAGCCAGCTCCACCTTGTACTTCTTCAGTATCGTTATCAGCCCTGATAATACTTGCATTCTTGCGAACCGCTTCCCTAATGAATTATGAAGGATTAAATGATAGACATATATGATATTATTCTGATGTGCCAAAACAATTATTTGGTATTGGTATTATTTGGTACTACTCACCAATACAAATCCTGGGTCCCTCTCCGTAGGGGAAAAAGGTGTACTGCTTAATGTTTTGTTTATTTTCAGCTAAAAATCTTTCAGGTTTATATTTTTGAGGTTCAGGGAAGAAATCTGGGTTGTAATGCATATGGTAAATTGGAATATGGACACGAACGCCTTTGTCGACACGTAAGCCTGTAGAGAATTCGTAGTCTTCCATAACTTCGCGAGTTAATATTCCAAAAAGCGGATACAATCGGAGAGCTTCGTAGAGGCAGGCATCTAGATACGGCAACTCATTCACACATTCATAGTTGAGCTTGTTCTTATGACGTCGAAGAAATTCATCGACCTCTTGTTGAGCCTTCACCTGCGCCTTTTGGTTCTTGGCCAACTCATATAAAGTATAACTTATCGTAGCCGACGATGTATCAAAACCCGCTGCGAAGAACATTATGCACTGAGCCACCAACAGATCATCATCAACTGGAATTGTGACCTTTGTACCTTTTTCGCTTTTTAAGTTGCTCATACTGTCACCTATTAAATTTTGTTCTTTCTTCAAGACCAAGACTAAATCTACAAAATCATTTCTCGGTGAAGGCTGAAAGTTGCGGCTTTCGAACACTCCTTTCAATAGCTTAGAGAAGAACGCGTCGATTGTGGGTGGGAAAAATTGGAATCCTAAACCGTAGAATATTTTCGGCCAAATGAACCTGAAAACCATTTTAAAACCTCTCCAATTCGAAGCTTCAAATATTTGGCCGGCCATAACCTTAAAGACATTATTTTTGTCACTTCCCATAGCATTTGCTTCGATTCCAAATGCACAAGAGCATATACAGTCCATTGTGTACCTGGCGCTAAGTCCTCTGATCTCAATTACATTAGACATGCTGGTCTCGAGGTCGAGCAAGTCTTCCAAGCAGTGATTACACTTTTCCAGTAAGTAGAACATGGCTTTCATCTTAGCGGAAGAGAACAATGGAGTTAAACTCTGTCGCATTACCTTCCATCGGTCCCCACTGGAGAAAAATAAGTTCTGTGTCATGACTTCGCATTTCACGTAGTTTGATATTTCTCTGCCGTTGAAATAGTAATAGTCTTTGGTGAAGACATCTTTGATGATTTCCGGGCTGTGCACGATGAGTGTTGGTTCTGTACCGTAGTAAGCTCCGAAGTAAGGCTGACCAGGAAACTTTAGGCAGAGCTTCTGTAGGAGTTGACCAGGATATTCTTTCAGTAGGAGATAATTGGCGTAGTTTCCGAATATGGGCCAAGGTTTAACGTGTGGAACATTTTTATTTTTCCAGTAATTAAATTTTTTAATTGATATTAAATAAATCAAAAAACATATAGTTGATAATAAAGTCGCGATCACAAGCAGTGCGCCCATCGTGAAAACACGTTACTGATTACTGTTTGTTTCGACCTTGACGTACACTTATATGTATATAACGAGATTAAAAAACTGACCGAATCTTTTAAATTGATGATTAACAAAAACTAGGTAAAGTATCTACCGATATGCATCTGAAAAAAAATTTCGACAACAGTTATTTTTCTAAGGTAAACCTTTGAGTACGAAACGAAAAAGTAGAGACCCGTGATATCTCATGAACCGTGATAGGTAGACGGTTGAAATTTATGAAAGTTTATTTCAGTCATAAAAATGGATTAATCTTGTTTTAATTTGTCCTATACCTAAGTATATATAACATAATATTAAGATACTGTTTCTAGTTGTGTCTACTGTTTCTACTAGAATTTTCGAGTAAATAATTATGTAACTTACTACTGACACAGTTATCTTCCAGTTATATTTAATCTTAATTAGTAGTATTTAACCATAAATGTCAATGAATAAAGTAAAAACTTTAAAGTGTTATGATATAGTAAATATTCTGAACAAACATAAAGTAACTTTAATTCTTTAGTAATTGATCTCTATCTCTAGTAATTGATCTTGATCAAATTAGCTTCCATAGACACGAGGATTCATGGAGCTCATCATAGATAAACAAAAATGGTAGTGACTCGCCGGAAAACAAAATATTACAATCATTCAAGCCATTTTTGAAGGTTCCGTACTCAAATGGTGAATATTACTATTATTTCCGAGATTGCACTGTCCGTGACCAAGGCTCCTATTTACAATGGCCAGTGAAATGAGTTATTTAACAATGTTATCTTCACTAAAATAGATTTTTCTGTTATGTCACTTTATTTATCTGGCCTCCTTTTTAGATCTTTATAAATTATGAGTCTGATATTCATTCCATTTGTTTTTCGTCGAATACTGCAATTATACAAAAACGTCCAACTTTGATCAAACCTCTTTCTCCCACAAGCCTGATTCCTACCAAAGTCATTACAACAAATATAATTATGTAAATAATATTTTTTACTGGCTATAGCTGTGCTATATCGCATACAGAGAGTGTCTGAATACAAGATAACGAGCAATGAACGAACCTTGTAACTTATAAAAACGAATGCATTTCGTACACTTATCTAAATATTTCAATCACAGTTCTATTATACTAAATATTTTATCTAAATATAGTTCATAGCTAAAACCACTATGGATCGCTGTATATTTTATCGATGTGGGAACATAACACAAACATTTTATTCCACCATAATGGAAAACATCGATGACTGGTCGACTGATCCCTGAACAGCTTTATCGGCCAGTGTATCTAGTAGTCTGGGATGGTCGAGACCAATCTCTTTGTTAGTATTTTTGTATTACAGATAAAAAGCATTTACGTCAACAAACTGATAGTGAAACATGGTTGTAGTATATATACTCTGATTGGGTCTATTTAACAACGGTATTTATCTAGCATAGTACGAAGCCACGAGCGCCGTAAGGTCATTCTTGCGAATGGAGCTGAGGGCACCCTGTGACCCGAAAAGCTAAGAGGCTAAGTACTAAGTCTTATGCATCCATTTTTTAGGTGAGTAATCCGTATTCTCTGTAGCAGCTATGCTCGAGATGGAGGCCAACAGGACTCCCACCTGCCGCCCCTGACTCTGGCTCAGGCAGAAGAAGAATTCCGGAGTGTTTTTAGAAACTCAATTTGAGGGTTAACTATCTCTTAAACAGAAAGTTACAAAACTCGGTGAACAGTAACAATTAGATAGCCAAAGATGTAAAAAGCTACAGGTAAATTAGAAATCTACTGTTTTTTGCGTGATTAGTTGATCACGGAAATTGTTAGTCAGAATAGCCTCTAATTTAAGTTTCTTATAGGATAAAGTCTAGTGCTGAATGCACTCGGAAAGCTCAGCCAAATTCCTGCTTTAATACATCCTCGCAATTTTACTTCTAACTGCCGTGGGTCAATCCCATACATTTTGCCCAGTATACTTATTTCTGTTTTAGTTTAGCTCAAGATTTTAGCCATCGATCAGTTGTTATCGTAGATTTAAAAGTTATCTAGGTAATTAATACATACTTAGGAATAAAACGAAAAAAATATATTTCATTTTATTATGCTTTATCTAATCTAGCTATCTTAAATAATTTTGTATCTACTTACCGCACCTAAATAGAGATACTGAGACATCATCTACAAATAAGTCAAGCGTGAGTCGGACGTTATGGCGTTACGACGGACGATACGTGTACAATAAACCTTAATTATGATAGACTTTGACTATACGAACCTCCAAAAAAGTAATTATTGCCCCTTGACAGTGCTATCTGCATATAAAGGGGTATAATATAAATGTCAATACGAGTCTGAGATCTACACAAATTGTATACTTTTTAATCAGTTCGCTGAATTACACTCTAGATAAGACAGCAATAATAATGCAGTATTATATGTTACCTATATGAGTTTCTATCACAAATAATTTACACATTTCTTTAATATACAAAAAATATGGTAGAAAATACTGGAACGTAAAAAATATTACATAAATAAATAGTAGTCCTGATCAAATCAGTAACGGGAATGTCGAGTCATGTACCAGCTTCTTGAAGAAAGGCCTCTTCAAGAAGTTTGTACAGTCAAGAAATACGAAAACAAAACGAAACTATCTAGCCGACCACCAGGGGTCTCCCCTCCCTCCGAGTATATTACCCACGGCGGGGGGCCACATTCGGTGCTATGGATGCGGTCCCAATATGAGGCGAGGAGGCCGACGCTCTTTACACGTCGGCCTCCACACAACACAAGAAAGTGACCTACCAGCCCACATTACTGGCCGGTGGAAGCCCGCGGTCGGTGTATGAAGGATTGCAACGCATTGCCATACACCGACACAAAAACGCGGATGACGTAGCACGGCGGTTCAGGTTTAGTCAGTAAAAGTCTGACACTACAAATTTCCTCCCCGAGGGAGTCAAAAAAAAAAAAAAGGGGTCTCCCCACCCACATGTGCAGACAAGATACTACATCCCGCGCCTTTCCCCTCGGTAGGCATAATTTTATTGTAATCTAGCTTGTATAAGGTTTCTAAATTCAGTAAGACATATTAAGGTATTTTATTAGGACAAAGATTCTTTGTTTTAAACGATATCGATCATTAGTTACATATAATTTATGACGTATTTTCATATGTTATAAATATTTGCGCTTATCTTTGGTATCTTTAATTCTATTTGGGATTTCATATTTTTAATTTTTGCAACTTATTTTGATGACTGTGAATTTCTTCTACGTCTGATACCTGGTATTTAACAAATCAGTTTGTATTGTGTAATGACTTTTAATTTTGTAAATGATGACAGTAAGCTTATTTTACTTAGCTTGGATTAAAATACTTGTCAATGTAAATCAAATGACCCCAAACTCTATGGGGTGCGTTTTATAGCGGATCTCCTTTGACCATCATTCAACTTCTAAATAATGAAATATTGTAATTATGTCAAGTTTTCCTTTTGTACACCCAAAAAATAATTTTCGTGAAACTTCAGTAAAGTTTTCAAACGAATTGAAGGGACTTGGATTTCAAACACAGTATTCACTGAACATATGAGATTGTTAAGGATAATAGAATGACATGACATTGTACACAACTTTTGTGCCATATTGCTCATTATGCAGTTGGTTATCAGCAGATAACACTGAGTTACTTATTACTCTTATCGGAGTCAAATATTTTCATAGTTATATTACGAGTCTGATCACATATTAGATACTGATTTAAACAATCTATAGGGAAAATGAGTCCGGAAAATCAAAACCAGATTTATGGGAAATGACTACCTAAAGGTACAGCTTACTAAGATTCTATAACAGTCCGTTTCTCAACTTTCGTAAATCCGAACGCTAAACCATTATTATTGCTCCAGTGAAATGAGTTCATGTTCAATGAAAATAGCAGTCGCTCTTTGTAGAACATGGTATTATTATTGATTTCATTCATGTCCCATATTTTTATTTAGAAGTCTACCTATCCACCTGCTGGTTTTGAAGTACTAAGAGTGCCCTTGTAGAGAACAGCGGGCGCAAAAAGAACCCCAGCATTGCCCGTTAAGCAGATATAGGAAGCAACAAATTCTCATGTCCATCTCCATCTATACTAGTAATAACAAAATGAAACAATTAATGAACCGTCATATATTTTGTTTAACAAATTCAAAACAAGTGGATATCAAAAAAAAACACGTGAACTACTATTATCAATTCATGTTTTATCGATAACAGAATACATACAGTTTTTTTAAGATTATAAATACAAACTTACGTTTTGAATTTCTTAAAGAACTGGTTTGAGTGTTTGTGAACCTAAAAATGAATTTTCGTGTATACAAGTTTTTGTATACATTTAATCAAACAGTTTTATTCGTATATCATTTAGTTATGACACTACGTCCAATTGTGAATGGTCTTTAGCAGCCAGGGTAGATAAGGTCATATTAATTATTGTTACTAGCAGAGTATCCTACAGCTGGGCAACGGCCTCCATACCCTTCTTCAACCTACTCTGACTATCATCTAATATTATTTATTATATCATAATAGTTATCATGATGCTCCAACACATGGATTGTTTTTGTTGTTGCTAGCTGCGGGGGAATTTCTCATATGGCGTCGATTGTTGCAGGTGTTTTCTGTCTCAACTATTAACTTAACGTGTTCAATAATAATCTTATAAATTCTCGACCCGATTGGTGTTTATCGCGATTAATCATGTCTGAATAATAAATAACTGATGATAGTGTTATTCTGTACGACTCTTATTGGAGACTGCTTATAAATTTGGCTGTGTAATATCCTAAAAATCTTGTCTTAAACCACCATTATCATTTCATCGCAACTATTTATCAATATTGAAAATGCAACAGTTTGTTCCTAGTTATAAATGGCGTAAATTATACAAAAAAAACATTTTGTTCTCACCTTTTCTGTTTTATTAATATAGTCCGGGTCACATATCAAGCACTTTTGTAGGTTCAGGGTCGTCTCACGTACGAACCCATTTCCTTTGCTCCAGAACCTTCACGTCTGATGAACTTAATATTAAGACCTTGTTCACGAGGAGCAATCAGAATTGTTCGCGCATCCAGGTTCAGTGATTTGGGCATGTCCTCTCCAAGCTCGACTCTGTATTCCTTCAAGATGGTAATAAGGCCCGCCATAACTTGCATTTTAGCAAAACGACTTCCTGGAAAAGAGACGCAGAGCATGGTTACTTTGAGAAAACATCAAGAATTAATGGATATTTAGTCTAAGTTTTCCTATCATAAGAATTATTAAAAAAAAATGTTAATAAAGCAGGGGTGGGCAACGGTTATCACTTTGGAGATAAAAATAGATAGTGTGACAAAAATCTTTTTCTTTTATCTAAACAAAACATAAACGTACAATTGGGAACACTTACTTCAAGTGTGGAGAAATAATTACCTATGCAGATCCTGGGTCCTTCTCCGTACGGGAAGAAAGTGTAGGGTTTTAGGTCTTTCTTGTTTTCAGGTAAAAATCGTTCAGGTTTGTACTCCTCAGGGTCACGGAAGTAATCAGGGTTAAAGTGGAAGTGGTACACTGGAATGTGCACTCGAAGTCCCTTTTCTACTTTCACGCCATCCGCAAATGATAGTCGTCCATAACTTCACGGGTAAGTATTCCAAATATGGGGTACATGCGAAGTGTTTCGTAAACAGCTGCGTCAAGGTACGGCAAGTCATTCACACATTCATATTCTAACTTATTTTTCTGGCGCGCAACGTATTCATCTATTTCCGCGATTACTTTTTCTTGTACGGCAGGATTCTTTGCAAGCTCAAACAAAGTGAAACTTATGGTAGTCGCTGATGTCTCGAATCCAGCCGCAAAGAACAAAATACACTGAGCCACTAGCAAGTCATCATCCACTTTTAGTTTAATTTTAGTATCTTTACCAGTTTTCGAGTTACTGATACTGTCACCTATTAAGTTTTCCTCGTTTTTGAATGTCAAAACTAAATCTACAAAATCGTTTCTTGGTGATGGTTTGTGATTCCTACTTTCGAAAACTCCTTTCAACAATTTTGAAAAGAATTCATCGATTGTTGAAGGAAAAAGTTGCATTTTCATTCCGTAGAAAAGGCTTGGCCATGCTGCTCTAAGAATCATTTTCAGTCCTCGGGTATTTGAAGCTTCGAAAATCTGTTCAGCCATAGTTTTGAAAACATTATTCGTCTCCTTGCCCATAACCATTGAATCAACGCCAAAAGCACACGAGCAGATGCAGTCCATGGTGTACCTCGCGCCGAGGTCCCTGGCTTCTATAACATTATTCTTAGATGTCTCGTATGTCAGCATGTCTTCCAAGCTGTGGTTGCATTTCTCAAGCAAGTAAAACATTTTCTTCATCTTAGAAGAAGAGAATAATGCTGTGAGATTTTGACGTACAACTTTCCATTTATCGCCACTGGCAAAGAAAAGATTCCGAGTTATTATTTCGTTTTCGACATGGTCCGAAATTTCCCTGCCGTTAAAATAATAAAAATCCTTTGTAAAGACATCTTTCACGACTTCAGGGCTATTCACCACCAGCACAGGCTCGGTTCCGAAGAAAGCTCCGAAGTAAGATCGATCAGGAAACCGTTTGCAAAGCTCCTGCAGCATTTGACCAGGATACTGTTTCTGAAGCATGTACTTTGCATAGTTGCCCAAGAGCGGCAGAGGCTTCACGTAAGGCACATTTCTTTTCTCCCAGTAGCCGAACTTTCTTTGAGAAATATAGTACAGTAAAGAAATTAATACTGTTAACAGAGACACGAATAAGAGTAGCGCAGCCATGTTTGTGAGCGCCGAACCGGTGACTGAAGATAAATGCACATCACGCTGTATTTAAAGATATGTGGCGATCCATGCGACCGAACTGCGATATGAATATTTACTTAGGATTGTAGCTAAGCTTTCGATATTTCCGACTTTGCCAGACAAAGTCGGAAAAAATACTGAATCAGAAAAACATGAAAGAATATTTTGGAAAAATAATAAACGAAGTATAGGCAACTTTGTACTCGTAATTAATTAAGAAAAAGTACTTATAAGTGTTTAAAACGTAAACTCCTTAATTCAAACAATATATAATTTGCCCTTGATAAGTTATTTTTCAAAGTACATATTTTTTTGTGGAATACAGTCAGTGGAATACAGTGGACAATAGTCAGAGAGACAAAAATGACAAAAAATTAATTATAATCTTATCTTACTTGCATGAAGACTACGGTAGTATAAACCACAGAGGCATAATATTTTTTCGGTCTTTATCATAGAGCTAATAATAAGTCTGCAGTTAAGAGTAAATATGTTAACTTCAAATCATATGATTTTTTTTTCTTACCTGTGTTTATCCATTTTAGGGGATAATTTTACTAAATTGAGCACTATTAATTCTGTGTTTAATAAAATTAATACGAAAGTATATACGATCTAAGGTACATGTACCTATTTACGATCAATACTGACTTATCGCTCAAAACGAAGTCCAAACCTGTGTATTGAGGTATTGACCAGTCAGCAATTCTGGAGAAAGCATAATGTTCAGATATGAACGACGAACCAAAAGGAGAGTATAAAGAGTAAGAAGTACCGAATTTGGGTGACAACAACACTATCTACTGTTCTAACAACAACATTTTTTTTTTATTTTGTACTATTTTGCATAACCCAGTGTTAGTGTCCTAAAAATGAAAACGATGAGACTGAATAATTTACCTATCGAGATTTATTTATTTATTTACTGTGCTGAATGCATTCAGACATACTAGATGTTTTAGGTGTTATTTTGTAATGTAAGACAAAATTATTTTGTATATTATTTCAAAAATACCATATAAAACATTCAAATAAAAAATAGTAATAAGAAGTAGGAGATTGAGATTTAATAACTAAATAATTGATTAGTAAAAAGATTAAAAAAGTGGGCGCTTGAAATACGAGCCAGTGAATCCTCTCAACTGGCTATTTCAGTTACTTGTTAGAGAGACAAAAAACCTGTACATATTATAACGTTAAAATTAGCAACAGCATTTTGATAGTTGCCATGGTTACAATCAATGTTTATTTCTCGTTACTACCAAGCATCGTATGCGGATTTATTTGCAGTTTCAAAGAATGTCCTTATCTTAAAAAAATACTATTAATGTCTTTTTGCATAGATACAAAATATGAAGGAT